>NC_025998.2:88010825-88113555 GCF_000442705.2 Elaeis guineensis
ACTTAATTGACCTAGACAGGTTGACCCATTGGACCCATCAATTGTCAGTTATCAAGGTCAAGTTAGATTAAAACCTAAAATTCTATGAAAACCATATGTATTATCATCCTGGTGGTTCGGCCATCAAACTACTAGAGTCAAGGTTCATTGAATTGGTCAAGTCACTGCCTAGAAGGTGAAAAGAAAAAAATTCAAAAAAGAAAAAAAGAATTTTGACCTTCACGCTTCTCTCAAGTCTCATCTCCTATCTACCAACTTTGAGCATTGCTGGTCCAATCTAGAGCAGAGGCTACGCTTTTTCCTTCTCATTATCAGCCATTTTTGGAAGGAGGTGCAAACCACTGACACCAATAAGATTTCAAACTAGAGCATCATGATCAGTTGCCAGCCCTTCTCCCTCCTAGTTGCCAACCAAATCCAGGGAATACAGCAAATCACAGCCACTAGAAATATTTGGAAGCAAAAGCACCAGCATTGGCCGCTTTATTACCAACTCCTTTTTTGGATTTAAGCATCAGGGAGGAAGGTAACATAAAATTCAGGAGGAGATTTGGTTATGATGCAAAGAATGGGATGGCGTGATTTAGGTTGGAGAGTGGAACTTAGGGACAGAATGAGAGGGTGCACAACCCAACTGATCAAACTGTGAGTGAGAGGCAAAGCCATGACTAACAATCAGCCACTGCAAGTGGTCAAGCCAGCTCATCAATTTTAAAACATCAAATGTAGGTGAACATATAAAAAGTCAATAGGCCACAAATTGATATATACTATAAGATTTTTTTTACGTGCGTGGATGCCGCAGCCTTACATCCAATAATCATGGGAGTATGGCTACCTATTACAGAATTCATGTGGCTTAGGAAGACATGCAAAAACTCCTAAAATCATTTCAAGTTCCAAAGCATCCACCAAGTATATGACATATCCTTCTGTAACCTGAAGACTGATTGCACCAACCCTCTAGTTGCTTGCTAGCTTTCAAGTGTTCAAAATCTCACCGCTAAGAAGATTTTGATGCCCTTAATCATCTCCGAACAATGGGACATGGCTAAGTTATTTACATAACATACAAGTAAATTAGCCTCCCTTTGATTGTTAGCAACAAAAGCATAACTCAGGTAATTCTTTTTTATAAACCAAATAGCACTATTTTGGAGCCCTGTATTGAATTTGCACTGCAACTCAAGTCAGATTGCAACTTAAGTTGCAGTAAGATACTTATTGGAAAGTTCATTTCTTGTGTTTGAAAGAGGATATGGGGAGAAGAGGGACAACTTTGACAAATATTCCTCAAATAACTTGGGAGCAAATAGCCAGTTGGAGCACTTAACTTACATGGAGATGAGAGTGTTCTGGGACAAGAGATTGGCGATGAAGCCGCTGGTGGAGAGAGCCTAGACATGGATCTAGGCACTCACAAGGAGGAAGCGAGCGGCAATGCAAACCTTGAGGAAGGTGGAGAAGGTGAAGGATAGGAGCAGAGGAGGTGAACGACAGTGAAGGAGGGTGATGCAATGAAGTCCAAGGTGAAGCAAACGGTCATGGGCCTCCTGAAGATGATGACGGCAGCAACATCGAGGATGATGACAAGAAAAGACTTGAGACCTGGGCAAGGGAGGAGAAAGTAAAGGAGGAAGAGAAGCAGGAGAGGTCATTTGTGGTGAAGTTTGAGGCAGCAGAGGTGGCCACAGTCCTCCTGGAGGTAGCAGATGCCGGCAACGACATTGATTGGTAGGGAGGAGTGACTCAAGAGCAAGGACAGGGGACGAACAAAAGGGAGGAGGAGAGAATTCTTTTGATACTTGCTAAAGCAGCAGCAACTCGTTCCACAATCAGTTTAACCGCAAGTTGACCTACCACAAGATAGCTCCAAGTTATAGCCCAACAAGCAACTCTAACTTAACATGCAATTTGAATTGCAGGCATCCAAATAAGCATACTGGCCAGCACGTACAACTCGAGCTGCATGCAGCTCCAATTACAAGACTCCAAACAGCTTGACATTGCAGCTTATAATCTCTCTTGCTGCTATTGCTATCATGAACACAATAACACTTAAATTGGCTTGAAAAATGTCAAACAATTCATTTAACGACAAGTGATTCTTATTTGAGGCGTAAGTTTAAAAAAAAAAACAGTTAGTTCATCTTATATATTTAAAGCTGTTGAAAGCATTCATTGCTACCTTGACTTCACCATTGAACTGTCACCATATGAATAATATAAAATTAAAAATTGCCTTTTTTTTCAAATGTTTTAGGTATTTTCTAATAAAAAACCTCCATTATCGTGCTTGGTGCAAGAATTGGTGCTCCAGAAAACAAGCTGGATTCAACGCTCACTAGATCACAGTCCAATATAGCGTCGATCCTTGACAATGCATTTGGATGCAAGAACAATGCTTTCATGCATGTTCCACGAGTGAAATATCAAAAGTCATGCTTGTAACTTCTTCATGTTTCACTAAAGGACCTACACCCTGTCAGATCATCAAATAGCCAATCAATGGCAAACCTCATTTTCTTCTAATGCTTTATAATACATTGCATTTCATCAAACCATTCATTGCACCAATTGCCACATGAAATTCTTGAACAGTAAAATTACAACATGGCACATTGACAACACATGCACGAACTCCCTACTTAGAAGAAAGTATGCAATCTTGGAACAAATTTGATACTCTCTCTAGCATGCTCCTACCACCCAATTTGCTCCTCATTAGAAGAACTATTTCTAACAACCCAAAGTTTCTATGAGGTATCTTTGATAAGGTAAGATCTGCCCTTTACAGTGGCATAACCCCCATTCCAATCAGAGATAACATCAATCACCAGTTTAGATGGATGTTGTGACCCCCAAAAAGTACAGGTTGAAGGATTAATTGATTCTCCCAACCCCTCCAACTTCTCCTTCTGCTGGTTTCCCTAAAGAAAACTCCCAATGGTTATTAGGAAGTTATGCACAGATGAAAGATGCAGTCATTCAAAACCAAGCCCTTATAAGAGTTGAAATATAGCATACACCATGCGTTACCTGACATAACTATCTTTACGTGTCTTAGAGTTAGAATGTACATATTGTCGTCACTAAGATTAGGTTATTATTAGTGTGGCGGTTCTATCTGGAAATTTTTCTTATATTAGCCTTATTGAACCAATTCTCTGAATCCTTGAACTAAGCATGTACACTCACAAAATAAATGCACACCAAGCTGCCTTCCACCCACTTCAATTAGTTGAGTGTGAGGTGGCGGCAATATATCACTCCAATGAAGGATACTCACCATTACAGCAAGTTGATTTCATCAAAAGAATAATATCTCAGGAATATAAGAAGAAAACATGCATCAGCTTTAGATGTACATTAGCCATTAGATGGTGATGTGAGGGGAAAAAAAAAAAAGTCCATACTTTGGCTGTGGTAGGAAACGGGATAGTGGCAAAAGCTTGGCGGGATCAATATAAAACTTGTCTCCAAGAGAATATGAAGAGGCTATGATGCCGCCCATCATCTTAATCGAAAAGTACTGCAAGAAAGGGTGGGATTACCAAAATATGAACTCAATTCAAAGTTTCAAACTGAATAACAACCACAACATAGAAAAAGAACCTTTGGAGGACAAAAATATCCACTGATGGTAAAAGATAAAAGTTAAAAGGCTCACAGATTCATTGATGGGCCCAAACATTTCATCCACCTTCCCGATCTGGGTCTTGTTCTGCAGATATATCGGCGCATTGAAATAAGGTATCTTCTCATTTGTAAGCTTCGTGACAGCATCTCCCTCACAAGAATGAAGGAACGAAGAAACCTCTAAAAAATCCGCAAAGTTAGAGCATAAACCAAAAAACTCGGGTGGCTTTCAAATCAAAATCCACTGAAATGAATAATAACAAACAGTTTAAAAAAATTGGAAAAAAGGTTTCAGGGATGAGGTGGAGGAGGGGCCAACCTACGACTTCAGCTGGAGGACCTTCGTCACGAAAGCCACCACGGCCTCCGCCGCCGCCGCCGCCGCCAAACCGGCGGCCAAACCTGCCACCTCTACCGCCGCGGCCGCCGTCTCTACCCCTCGGAAGCCGCATGTTACCGCCTACAGGTGGGCCGCAAAACTCTAAACCCTAAACCCTCGCTGTCTCGGCGGGTTTCGGTCGTCCCGGTTGCTGCGAGGGTTTTTGGATTAAACGGTGCTTGGTTCTGAGCTCGCATAAAAGGGCTGAACCGTCCCATCCGCCTCCGAATCCATCGTTGGTGTCGTCGACATTCTCCATTTAGGCAAATTCTTTGCACCGCGGGCAGCGTAGAAAATAACATGTCGAGCGCATCGTCTTATTCTAATCATATAATTATTATTTTTTAAATATATATTTAATATTTATAAAATAATTTTTTATTTAAAAATTTTATATAATAAAAATATTTTTATTTTTTTGATAGAATTATGACATTATATATCTAACATTCTGTATTCAGAAAGTCATAATTTTTATCTAGAGGATGTCATAATATAATGCAGGATGTCGTAATATGCACAAGATATCATAATTTTTTTCAAAGAACAAAAATATTTTTATTATTCAAAATTTCAAACGAAAAAATCGATGTGCAGATATGAAATACGTGTTGAAAAGTGATTGGATAAAAATGCTTCTTCTATATTATGATATCCTAGGCCATATTATGACATTCTGAGCTATAATACGCCACAAGATGTCATAATTTTTTTCAAAAGATAGGAGTATTTTTATCATATAAAATTTTTAAATGAAAAAATCGATCTACAGGTATTAAATATATGTGAAAAAGCGGTGACTACATGGGTCAATCGGACAAGATGTTATGCTTTATTTTTGTTGGTGCAGAATTCCGCCGAAGCCGGAGTTGCTGGAGTTGAGATGACCGTGGTTGCTGTCGGGACCTGCAAGAGAAGTCTAAACTGGAGTTGGGGATGCTCCGGCAAGACCCTCCAACGCTCAAGTCAGTACTCTGCTTCAACAGAAATGGAGTGCTCGAGTGAAAATTTTAGCAGAGTTTCGAGATAGAGTTTAGAGCTTAGAGATGAACGTATCTGGGGGTCCCTTTTTATAAACGGAGAGTGTAACTGATTGACAGTGACGTCTGTAACCACCTGGTAGTGGGCTGTTCAGAGCCGCACGGAGTTTGTTACGGAGGTAGTGGCATCAGGGGTCATTCAGGGCCACGTGGAGTTTGTTATGGAGAGTGGAGTGGTGTCCGTTGTCGCGACTTGCCAGAGAGTGGTAGAGCCTGGAAAGTGGAGTGGTGTCCGTTGTCGCGACTTGCCAGAGAGTGGTGGAGCCACGCGGAATCCGTTGCAAAGAATGGAGTAGGGTAGTGACCATTGTCGTGACTTGCTAGAGAGTTCAAATCTGTCGGCTGGAGCTCAGCTGAGATATCTGATGGAGCGGAATGGCTTTCTATCCCATCGATCTAGGAGAAGCTCGGATGTTTCCGAGGCTGCTGACGAGTCTACTGTTGTCGGATGCCTCAGGCGCTGATGCTATAGGCGGGAGTCATCTGCTGTAGAAGCTTGGATGGAGACTTTCTGTTGGTGAAGTCCGATAGGAGTCCGATTGCTAGAGAAGTCCGTCTGAAATTTGCCTGATGTGGAAGCTTGTCTGAAGATTATCCACCGGAAAAGTTCGGTTTCATGAAGAATCTGACGGAGGGTCGGCCGACGGTGGACCTCGGATGGCGTTGGGGAGGTTCGGCAGACATCGGAGGCGATCGGCCGTTGTAGAAATCTAGCTGCCGGAGTCCGTCCGTCGTAGAAGCTCGTCCGATATCCATCCGCTATGGAATTTCGGACGGAGTCTGGTTCTTGTAGAAGGCTGAAAGGAGACCGCTTATTGTAGAAGCTCGATCGAAGATTGGTTATCGTGGGAGCTCGGAGTAGCGACCTGGCCGGTGGATCCTATCCCATCGTAGAAGCTCGTCTGGGATCCGTCCACCGTAGGAGCTCGACTGAAGTCTGCCTGTAATGGAAGTTCGAAAAAAATTCATTTACAATAGAGGCTCGAATGGAATTCATTTACAGTAGATATCCAGAGTAGACCGCCTGCAGTAGGAGTTCGGCTCTCGCAGGGGCTCGATTGGAATCCGGAAGGCGGTCGACCGTCGTAGAAACTTGGATGGAGTCTGATTACTGTAGAAATCTCGCCGTTGGAGAAGCTCGAATATTGACGAAGTCCGGAAGAAGTTCGGAGTAGGGTCATCCACGGCCGGAAGAAGTCTGGAAGGGATTCGGAGAATAGTTGATCACTGTAGAAGGTCGGCTGATAGTGAAGCCTAGAGAGCCTTTGGAGCGGCCCGGTAGATGAATGGAGAAGCTCATTGTTGGAGAAGTTCGGAAGCTCGGACGGTCGAGGGGGTTCAGAGAGATGCCACATAAGGTCAGAAGTCAGAAAAATCCTGGAAGGGTCGGTCTTTTACAAACTTCGGTCGGGGGGTATTTTATACCCAATAATGTCGAATTTTTTACACCACCTACGATGCACAAAGAATTTCTCCATTTAACAGATGGTGGGATGGTTTGGGCTGGTATCTGAGAACATAAACGGAGCCAACCTTTTGGCCTCTTAGTCTGATCTGCTTTGGACTTCGGATTTCAGCATGCACTTCGGATTTCTTGGCTATTTTTTTACTTTTAAAAAATATAATTATTTAGAAAATGCTCAATGTGAATAATCAAATATTATCAAAAACTTATAACATACCAATTATCACATGAAGTTTTGAGTGTTTAGATTGAAGGATAATGTCACGTCCCCGATCCGAGATTATGAATTGAGGGTCATGGCAATCGCCGCATACTCATAGAAAATTTTTTCTATAAGCATGCAAGGCATTTCATCATGATATCTTACACATAAAATTAAATAATTTTTTTTCAATTTTTTTTTTATAATCAAACCTTAGTTCAAATAACAAATTAAAACTCAGTGTCTAAAAGAAAAATAATTGTCTGACAAAGTCAATACTTAAAATAAAAGTCTTGAATCAATTCTGAGAAAATTCTAAATCAAATGAGCTAACTCCATCTCTAATCGCTCTCCCAATCGAAATCCCGCATCATGCTAATTTTCTGGATCTGTAAAGAAAAACATAAAACTCATCATGAGCTAAATAGTCCAGTAAGCAGTGTATACCTTTAACTGAATGAATCAAGTAATAATACTATATATATCGATTTACTGATAATAACAAAATCAATATGTAATTTCATGAAATCATAATCATACTATCATTCATATATAAAATTCAATTCATCATAATTTCAAATTATACTTATCATCTTAAATTCATCAATTTTTTAAGTTCTTCTTACCAACCATGACTATGACCACATTTTTTCTATGGCAGGATCATAATACCGCGTATCTGCTTGCAATGTGCTGTGAATCATCTGACAGCCAAGTCCTTTGGAACCGCTGGTCTCACTGGCGGTTTGTCGCTGGTCTCTCTGGCGACATGTCGCTGGTCTCGCTGACGACATAAACCCTCAGGATAATTAATTGCCAACGTATATGCCCCCATTGGTGGGGTCCTTTACATAGTCGGGTTGTTAAATTCATATCATCTTCCAATTCATATTTTATTTTCAAAAATAATATAAATAATTGATATTCGAGTCAAATCAATCATATCATTCTTTATGATCATACATCATCATAATAATTTTATTTTCAACAAATAACTTCAATCATAAACAATTTCAATAATTATTTTCAATAAATATTTTCAATCACAAGCATGCCATGAATTTATTTAATTCATAATTTATAATTTACCAGATAAATTCAATAAAAGTAAATACTACTTACCTCAAAACAAAATTCAAACTAAGAATTCTAGAAATTTTAAAAATCCTTCTCTGGATCTGGTACGTCAAATATCATATTTTTTATCAAAATTTCATCGAATAAAAAAATTAAAATTTGTTAAAATCTAATGTTCCCATATGGATCAACTTGACGACCTCATCCAGAATTTTCAGATTGATCCATAAAAACTCTTCTTATATTTTTTTTAATTATTATTATATTTATTTATTTATATATATATATTTTTTAATTTCATAAATCCTAAAAATCTAAGAGAGAGAGCGGAGAGAGAAAGTTTCTCTCTCCCTTTTCTTTTTCTCTCTCTTTTTTTTTATTTTCTTTTCTTTTATTTTCTCTTTTTTTTCTTTTCTCTTTTTCTTCTTTTTCTTTTCTCTTTTCTCTTCTTTTTCTTCTTTTTCTCAGGCTCCTTCCTGGCCGAAACAGGGGACCGGCAGGTCCCCTCCTTTGCCCGACCGTTCAGGCCACGACCGACACGGCGGAGGCCGGCGACAGAGGGGGGCCACTCTCCCGGGTTCGGAGAGACAAGGCCGGCGGTCGGTTGTGATCGCCGGCATCGAAAAACCAAAAGGAATAAGAGACCAAATAGGGGTCTCTTCTCCGACCAAAAATCAGCGACACCCATCACCGGCAGTCGCACACAGAGGCACGGGAAGAAGGAGAAAGAAGAGAGGAAGAGGAGAAAAACTTACTTCGACCTCCGGTGACCCCACCGGCGAGCAATCACGGCGAGAATGAAACAAATATCCGCGGCTCCAATTCGAAAAAATCAGGGAGGAAGATAGGGGAAGAGGACCGATGATCGGCTTCTAAGGAAGGGGAGGGTCCTTTTATAGAGAGCCCTAGGACTCCTGGTGGTCCTAGGACTCCCGATCGTCGGGGTTTAATCGGAGAAGAAGACTCCTACCGGGAGTCTTCTTCCTGGTTTCCCCGTTTCTTTCTTTTTTTTTTTTTTGGACTTGGATTTTGCTAGTTGGGCTTGGGCTTGGGCTATGATATTTTTCACCCCTAAAAAAAATTTCGTCCTCGAAAATTTTCATACCTGTGGTCTCGAAGAGCTGGGGATATTTTTGCTTCATTTCTTCCTCTAGTTCTCAAGTAGCTTCTCTTTCTGAATGTCGACTCCACTGTACCTTGACATAAGGAATGTTGCGACGTCTCAGCACTTGTTCTTTATGGTCCACGATCCGTATCGGATATTCTTCATATGATAGATCTTTTCTGGCTTGCAATGGTTCAAGTTCCACGATGTGACTTGGGTCTGGTAAATATTTCTTTAACATAGAAACATGAAAAATATTATGCACTCCTGCAAGTGAAGGTGGTAAGGTAAGTCCATAAGCCACCTCACCAATTCTTTCCAAAATCTCAAACGGATCCACATATCTAGGATTCAATTTGCCACGAATGCCAAATCTTGAGATTTTTTTTGAAGGAGATACTTTGAGAAATACATGGTCACCAATTTAAAATTTTAATTTTCGTCTCCTGTTATCTGTATAACTTTTCTATCTGCTTTGTGCTGCCCGAAGTCATTCTTTAATTAATTGAATCTTCTCGACTGCTTGTTGAACAAGATCGGGACCCAATATTCTCCGCTCACCAACATCATCCCAGTGAATCGGTGATCGACATCTTCTACCATATAATGCTTCATAAGGTGCCATACCAATGCTAGCCTGATAACTGTTATTGTAAGCGAACTCAATCAAAGGTAGATGCTCATCCCATGAACTTTTCATATCCAAAATACAGGTTCTTAACATATCTTCTAAGATCTGAATAGTTCTCTCTGACTGACCATCAGTCTGTGGATAAAAAGCTATACTGAAGTTCAATTTTATTCCTAATGCCTTGTGTAAGCTCTTCCAAAACTGTGATACAAATCTGGTGTCTCGATCTGATACGATAGTCACTGAAATTCCATATAGCCTTACAATTTTTTTTTATATATAATTTTGCTAGTCTTTCCAAAGTAAATCCAACTCTAATTGGTAGAAAGTGTGCAGACTTTGTCAATCGGTCCACAATTACCCAGGCTGCATCATTTTTACTTGGAGTCTTCGGTAGTCCAGTTACAAAATCCATAGTGATATGTTCTCACTTCCATACTGGAATATCAAGAGGTTGAAGTAGTCCTGTAGGTCTCTGATGTTCAGCTTTAACTTGTTGACACACCAAACATTGAGCCACAAATTGAGCGATCTCTCTCTTCATATTATTCCACCAGTACATTTCCTTTAAGTCTCTATACATCTTAGTACCTCCCGGATGAACTGTATAACCGATCTGATGTGCTTCCTGAAGTATTTTATGCTTGAGTACTGAATCATTGGGTATGCAAATTCTATTTTCGAACCTCAACGAACCATCATCATGTATCTTGAATTCAGATTGAACACCAGCTTCCACTGAATTCCTTATTTTCATTAGTTGTGGATCATCATTCTGAGCAACTATAATTCTTTCAATGAGTGTTGGCTGAACCCTCACGTTGGCTAATTATACTGTTGAGTCATATATTCGAATATCTAATTTTAGTTTTCTTATATCCTCCAATAATTAGCTTTGATGTGTGATTAAAATCGTCAAATTTTTTATGGATTTTCTACTAAGGGCATCAGCAACGACATTAGCTTTTTCGAGATGATAATGGATTGCTAAATCATAATCTTTCAATAGTTCTAACCACCTTCTCTGTCTCATGTTTAATTCTTTCTGCGTAAAAATATACTTCAAACTCTTATAATCAGTAAACACTTCATACTGCGCACCGTATAAGTGATGTCTCCAAATTTTTAGGGCAAAAATCACTGTAGCTAATTACAAATCATGCATCAGATAATTCTGTTCATATGGTTTCAATTATCTTGAGGCGTAGGCCACTACCTTACCATGTTGTATCAATACACAGCCGAGTCCATTTTTAGATGCATCACTATATATTGTGAATCCTTCATCTCCTGTTGGTATAGTAATGATAGGGGTTGAAACTAATCGTTGTTTTAACTCTTGAAAACTCTGTTCACAATCTTCGATCCACTCGAATTTAATCCCTTTTTGAGTAAGACGAGTCAAAGGTGCAGCTATGTGGGAGAATCCTTCTACAAATCGTCTGTAATATCCTGCCATTCTCAGAAAGCTTCGAATCTTGAAAATATTTGTAGGTCTGTTCCACTGCATTACAGCTTCCACTTTTGTTGGATCCACAGAAATTCTATCTTTAGACACGATGTGTCCTAAAAAAACTATTTTGTCCAACCAAAATTCATACTTCTTGAATTTGGCATAAAGCTTTTCTTTCCTCAATATTTGTAGTATACACTGTAAATGTTCTTCATGCTCCAATTTGCTTTTTGAATATATCAAGATATCGTCAATAAATACGACAACAAACTTATCAAGATAGGATCTAAATATTCTGTTCATTAAATCCATAAAGGCCGCTGGAGCATTAGTTAACCCAAATGGCATCACTAGAAATTCATAATATCCATAACGAATTTTAAATGCAGTCTTTGGTATATCCTCTGTTTTGATTTTTAACTGATGATATCCTGAACGAAGATCAATTTTTGAAAAGACTTATGCACCTTGTAGCTGATCAAACAAATCATCGATTCAAGATAGAGGATACTTATTTCTGATAGTGTTCTTATTCAACTCTCTATAGTCGATACAAAGTCTCATACTACCATCTTTCTTCTTCACAAATAAGACTGGAGCTCCCCAAGGAGATACACTAGGCCTTATAAAATCTTTATCCAACAAATCCTGTAATTGATCTTTTAATTCCTTTAACTCCATAGGGGCCATTCTGTAAGGAGTTTTAAAAATCGGACCGATATTGGGTGCCAACTCAATGATAAATTCAATTTCTCTGTCTAGTGGTAGTCTGGTTAAATCATCAATGAATACATCCGAAAATTCATTTACGATAAGAATATCTTGTAACTTCAATTCATCATGTTCTTTATTCTTTATTGATACTAGATAACCTCTGCATCCCTTTCTTAGCATATGTCTAGCTTGCATAAATGAAATAATACATGGAGGGGTGGTTTTTGTACTTTCATCAAAACTGAATATTAATTCTTTCGGTATGTGAAAGTTTACTCTCTTTCCATAACAATCTACAGAGGCATGATAAGTAGCAAGCTAATCCATTCCTAGAATGACATCGAAATCATGCATATCTAGGACCACCAAATCTGTCGGTAATTCACTTTCTCCTATTCTGATACTACATGACTTGCACACACTTTCGGTACTTAAAATACCACCTACTGGTGTCTCAACATATAATTTAGTTTTCATAGGTTCACATACTATATCATGTTGTCTAATAAAAGTAGTGGATATAAAGGAGTGTGTAGCACCAGAATCAAACAAAACTGAAGCATGAATACTAGATACAGGAATGATACCTGTCACCATAGCATTAGAGGCCTGAGCATCTTGTTGTGTGAGTGCATAGATCCTTCCTTGAGTATTCGGCCTTTAACCTCCATCCTTTGTTTGTGTGGGTCTATTCTCATCTCTCTGGGGGCAATCTGCAATTTTGTGTCCTTTCTGTCCGCAGCTAAAACAAGAATCAGTATTCCATGGGCAATTAGAAGACTCATACTCTCTTCGGCTACATCTCGAACATCTAGCCGTCTCATTCTCATGATTCTTATCATTTGCTGGCTTCTTTGCTGGACCTTTATTATTCTAATTTTATCCTTGAGTTCCACCAAACCTATTTCTCTTCTTCTGATTCCTTTCTCTCTCCGTATGTGCTTTATTAATTTTTCTCTCAATTATTAGAGCTTTATTCACAACTGAGACATAAGTAGTTAACTCATAAGGTACAACTTATTTTCTAATTTCTGTCTTCAGTTTTATTTCAAATTTATATACTCTGTCTTGCTCAATCTCAACTAATCTTAGAATAAACTTGGCTAACTCCGTGAATTTAGTTTCATATTCTGCAACAGATCTGTTCTCCTGTTTCAGATGAATGAACTCATGCTCTTTCTGTATTCTGACACTTCGAAGAAAGTACTTGTCAAAGAATTCATCTCGGAATCTCTCCCAAGTGAGTGGTATCCTATCGTGTTCATATTTTTGTTCAAGTATACGCCATCAGTTGTATGCCTCACCTTGTAACAGATATGCTGTGTAGTGGATCTTCTCTTCATCGTGGCATTCTTGCACGGTGAATGCCTTCTCCATTTCCATAATCTAGTTATCTACTTTCAGTGGCTCGATGGTCCCTTTGAAGGCTGGAGGGGCTAGCTTCTTAAACTCGACAATATTGTTTCTCTGCATCGGATGTTCTCCATGTCCAGGTGTCGGTGGAAAATGCTGATGTGGCTGTGCATGTTGTTGTTGAAGTAACTGTTGTTGTGTTTGAACTACTCCGATCAGAGTTTGCATTAGTTGAGTCATGTTCGGCTCCTCCTGTACTGTTGGAGTATTTTTGGTAGGATCAAGGATTCCCTCCTGCTGAGATGTGCCGCTATTCAATTGGGGAGTATTATCATCAAGTAGATTTGATGTTCCTCCTATCGCTCCTTGAGTATTCTTCGTTCGTCGTGGAGGTATTTTGATTTATGACAAATTTGAGATAATAACTTATCCTTAATAAGGTTATAAACTTACTTGAGACAGGTCAGATCATAATTATCATAACTAACCTCTCAAATTTCCTAATATCTACCCATCACTCGCTCATTCTATTCTACATGTCTTTATCTATCTACTTATGCTCTGATACCATATTAATTGTCACGCCCCCGACCTGAAATTGTGAATCGAGGGTCATAGCAACCACCGCATACTCATAGAAAACTTTTCCTATAAGCATGCAAGGCATTTCATCATAATATCTTACACATAAAATTAAATAATTTTTTTCAATTTTTTTTTATAATCAAACCTTAGTTCAAATAACAAATCAAAACTCAGTGTCTAAAAAAAAAATAATTGTCTGACAAAGTCAACACTTGAAATAAAAGTCTTGAATCAATTCTGAGAAAATCCTAAATCAAATGAGTTAACTCCATCTCTAATCGCTCTCCCAACCGAAATCCCACATCATGCTAATTTTCTAGATCTGTAAAGAAAAATATAAAACTCATCATGAGCTAAATAGTCCAGTAAGCAGTGTATACCTTTAACTGAATGAATCAAGCAATAATACTATACATATCGATTTACTGATAATAACAAAATCAATATGTAATTTCATGAAATCATAATCATACTATCATTCATATATAAAATTCAATTCATCATAATTTTAAATTATACTTATTATCTTAAATTCATCAATTTCTTAAGTTCTTCTTACCAACCATGACTATGACCACATTTTCCCTATGATAGGGTCATAATACCGTGTATCTGCTTGCGGTGTCCTGCAAATCATCTGACAGCCAAGTCCTTTGGAACCGCTGGTCTCGCTGGTGGTTTGTCGCTGGTCTCTTTGGCGATATGTCGCTGGTCTTGCTGGCGACATAAACCCTCAAGACAATCAATTACCAATGTATATGCCTCCATTGGCGGGGTCCTTTACATAGTCGGATTGTTAAATGCATATCATCTTCCAATTCATATTTTATTTTCAAAAATAATATAAATAATTGATATTCGAGTCAAATCAATCATATCATTCTTTATGATCATACATCATCATAATAATTTTATTTTCAATAAATAACTTCAATCATAAATAATTTCAACAATTATTTTCAATAAATATTTTCAATCACAAGCATTCCATGAATTTATTTAATTCAAAATTTATAACTTATCAGATAAATTTAATAAAAGTAAGCACTACTTACCTCAAAAGAAAATCTAAACTAGGAATTTTAGAAATTTTGAAAATCCTTCTCCGGACCTGGTATATCAAATATCATATTTTTGATCAAAATTTCATCGAATAAAAAAATTAAAATTTGTTAAAATCCAATGTTTCCATATGGATCAACTTGACGACATCATCCAGAATTTTTGGATTGATCCATGAAAACTCTTCCTATATTTTTTTTAATTATTATTATTATATTTATTTATATATATATATATTAATTTCATAAATTCTAAAAATCTAAGAGAGAGAGAGCAGAGAGAGAAAGTTTATCTCTCCTTTTTCTTTTTCTCTCTCTTTTTATTTTATTTTCTTTTCTCTTTTTTTTTCTTTTCTTTTCTCTTTTTCTTCTTTTTCTTCTTTTTCTTTTCTCTTTTTTCTTCTTTTTCTCGGGCTCCTTCCTGGCCAAAATAGGGGACCGGCAGGTCCCCTCCTTGCCCGGCCATTCAGGCCACGACCGACACGACGGAGGTCGGTGGAAGAGGGGGGCCACTCTCCCGGGTTCGGAGAGGCAAGGTCGACGGTCGGTTGTGATCGCCGGCGTCGAAAAATCAAAAGGAAGAAGAGACCAAACAGGGGTCTCTTCTCTGACCAAAAATCGATGACACCCATCGCCGGCAGTCGCGCACAGAGGCACGGGAAGAAGGAGAAAGAAGAGAGAAAGAGGAGGAAAACTTACTTCGACCTCCGGTGACCCCAATGGCGAGCAATCATGGCGAGAATGAAACAAATATCCACGGCTCCAATTCGAAAAAATCAGGGAGCAAGAGAGGGAAAGAGGACCGATGATCGGCTTCTAAGGAAGGGGAGGGTCTTTTTATAGAGAGCCCTAGGACTCCTGATGGTCCTAGGACTCCTGATGGTCCTAGGACTCCCGATCGCCGGGGTTTAATCGGAGAAGAAGACTCCTACCGGGAGTCTTCTTCCCAGTTTCCCTGTTTCTTTTTTTTTTTTTGGGGCTTGGGTTTTGCTAGTTGGGCTTGGGCTTGGGCTTGGGCTATGACAGATAAATAAGTGGATATCTTATCATGATGTTGTTTGATTAGTAGGATATTGTTGTCCAGCTATGCAATCCAAGAGGGAGGGGTGAATTGGATTATTAAAAATTTTAAGTGTAGAGTGAGTCTCAAATATATGCTTTAAGTGTGTTATGAGATATACAAAAGCAAGAGCTAGGATATATTGAATGCTTTCACAATTAAGTAAGAGAATAGAGCAATAAAGCAATAAAGAAGATAATCACACTACAAACGAGAAGATTTGTAATGGTTCAGTGCCAACCTCGCACCTACATCCAATCCCCAAGCTCGTACTTAAAAATTTTAAATCCACTAATCTGTATTCAAATAAATACAATATCAGATACCATCGATCCTAACTATGCCAAGTTAGACATTTATTTTTTGGATACAAGCTAACCCAATATACTCCAATTTAATAGTTTGGATCAACCTTCTCAAGTTTTAGAACCCTTCAAAACTCAAAAACAGAACAACAAATAAAAAAAGAATGTTTTTTACTTTAAGCACAAAGATAGCTCCTTAAAGAGTAGATTAAAAGCAATAAAAATACTTTACTAAAAGAGAAGAAGCCTTTAAGAACTCTCTCCCAAGAAATGAGGACTTAAATGAGCTTTGGAGAGATTGTTGAGCTTGAAATGAATGCTTCTAGGCTTGAAAACTGAATTTTCTTTTTGCAAAATTTTCTCTGAATTTTTCTTGAGTTTTTTCTCCTTTTAAAAGCCTTTATATCTTCAAACAATAGTGGAGAATGAACAATAGCCTTTTGGAGCCATTGGAGAGCATTTGTGGCGCATTAAATGCAACAAAAATGAATTCAAAAATTAGCCATTATTGATATTTTCGATGCAAGGGTCGACCCATAGGTCGACCCAAACTCGAATTTTTATTTTGGATGACAAAATCATAGAGGTCGACCCATGGGTCGACCTCGACCTGTAGCAAAGAGGTCTATTCGAGTTTCTATTTTGGGTGACAAAACCATAAAGGTCGATCCATGGGTCGACCTGTAGCAAAGAGGTCGACCTATGGATTGACCTGTAGCAAAGAGGTCGACCCATGAGTCGATTCTTTTTGCATGCCATACAAAAAGTCCATGTCAGTCAGCCTTTCAATTTCTTTCAAAAGGGATCGACCGAAGGGGTTGATCCTTTTTGTTTAGTTCATTTTTTTTTCACTTTTGACTTTCAAAATTTTTCAAAAAGACTTCCAAAGCTTTCGAATATTTCTCTAATGCTCTTGAGGCTTTCGAGAAAATATTGTCTTCACCTCCAACTTGATGAAATTGCTACTTTGGCATTCTCCAAGCATCTTTATTAACTCTGAAGGCTAGAACAACTAGAAATATATATTTAAACTTCTTTCAAGAATAAAAACTCATTAGTACTCTCCTTAAATATTTTATAGTCATCAAAATCAATTCTTGGAGCAACAATCTTCATCTTTTTTATGATGATAAAATATTTGAGTATAAGTAAAAATTAGGCAAAAACTAGATCATTTGAGTAAAGTAATGCCATTAAGGATTTTGAATTTAAAACAAGGCAATTAATGAGCATATACCAACTGATGCAAAAATTATAAGGTTAGGAGCTATTTGGTCCTAGCATGTATGCACTCTCTTTTTTTTGAACAATCAAGTGATCAATTTTTGTACAAAATTAATTTTTATTGCTTATACCATAATTTTTGCTTATACTAGAACAATATAGGTAATTACTCTCTCTTTTTGACATCATCACCTTTATATCAGGTCCAATGTTCATCATTTTATATCACTTAGGATGAAACTTATTATTCAATATATGTATGCAAATATGAATCTTGGATCATTTAAGTAGAATATTCATCACTAATTAGAAAATTGATGCAAACTTATAATGCCGAAAGGATTCTGCAATTATGCAAACTTATAATTCTGATACTAAAATTCAGCAGCAAGTATTGAAGTATAAAACTTAGTTACCCAAGTATGAAATGGGATTATTCAAATATGAAATGTCGTTATGTAGGTATGAAACTTTATTATGCAGGTGTGAATTCTTATCATTCAAGTATGAACCTTTACTAGGGAAGGTATGAAATCTGATCTTTCAAGTATGCAATCTGATCTATCAAGTATGCAATTTCAATGTTTAAATATGAAACTTGCTAGAAACAATGAAACTTCATTATTTAGGTAATTCAGTAAAGTTTAGTAGAATTCAGCAGAATCCAGTAGCAAATAGAAAACTTCTTAGTCAAGTATGAAGCTTTGCTATTCAAGTATGAAACATTGCTATTCAAGTATGAAACATTGTTATCCAACAGCAGAATCCAGCAAGCAGCAAAATTTCAAGTATAACACCAATGTACCAATCTGATACCAACCTGTTTAATAAGAAATCACTCCCTCTATTTGATACAATGAAGAACCTGCTATCTAACAGCAAATATAATTGATATATAAAGAAAAAAGTATATTCAAGATATATAAAGGTGTATCTAGTTAAGATATTCAAAAAAAAAATATTATAACAGCTTACTGCTCACAATAGCCTGCAACCCACATAATAACCTGCTGCCAACACAACACAATTTTCACATCCAAAATAAAAGGATAATCACATTCAGAATGAAAAAGGTGCCAATAAATATAAAAGTCATGAGGGTTTTACATTTAGACTAACATATTTCAAATCATATATAACATATAGTCAGCTATCATCACAACCAAAATTGGTATAGAGTTCACATTCATCTAGCCAAAATACATAGAGTTATCATAACAAAAACCATATAATTAGCCAACAATCAATCACTAAAGACATATCTACCAAATAGGCTCTCTTGAGGAACAATCTGGACCAGACATATCATGAGGAAAGAAGGATGTGCCACGATGAGATGAGGCACGACCACATCGGCCTCGACCCCTAGTGGCAGAACTAGCACGACCATAAGTAGGAGAATGAGAGGAACTAGCACGACCATGAGAAGGTCTAGTAGGCAGAGAAGATGAGGGTTGAGTCAAAAGAATGAGTCTAATAGAATCAAGTTGACTCAAAGCTCTCGCTTTAGACTACTGAAGAGAGGCAAACCCAGAAGCCATACCACGATCTGAAACATTGATATCTTGAGGAAAACTGTCAAGCACCGAACTGAGTAAGCCACAGAGCCTCCTTGCCTCGACAAAAAAATCTGAAATGTGAACGAGATCTATAGGATCTCAGCAGGTGGGAAGCCACATGCTCCTAACCTCTCTCTCCATGTCTGAAACTCTGGTACAAAGATTGAAAACTATCAGAGTCATCTCCCTCTCAAAATGCTCCAGCCTCATACTCATATCAAAAACCATTGTAGTGATATGAGGAACCATAGAGTAGTCAGTAGAAGGTGCTGAGTATGAGCTCTTCCCTTGAGCAGATCCTCGGCCTGACGTAATAAGACCAGCAACCCTTTATGCTATAAACTCCAACTGATTGGCCTCCAGTCTGAAAGAAGAATGACCATGATGATGCCTAGACTAGGGCTTAGAAAAAGCAACCGATGTGCCACCAATAGGCTCGAAAGGACCAGCCTCGTGATTTGATACAAACTAGATATCTGGTGAAGCTCTATGCTCACAAGGTGGAGAAGATGGTCCCTCCTCCTCAACTCTATCCTCCTCCCTTCTTCTGATCCAACCACCATCATCTTTAGAAAATGCCATCCAATGAAGATTGTGGTAGTTAATAGTATCGAAATGAGACAGCCGACTAATCGTCTCTCCCTCAAAACAGACACCAAACCTACGAAACACTAAAATGAGACCATCCCATAAAGAAGATGTGCTATAAATCAATTCAAGGTCTCACGCATAGTCTGAATCATCAATATCGGGAGATTGAGAGGTGTCTCACTCATAATATGATGCATCACATATATATCTCTCCCAGAAATAAAATCATGTCTAACTACTCTAGGAAAGAATAACTTAGTCACAATGTGATGGAGTAACTTCATCTCAATAGACAAGGCTTTGGCATCCAAATTACTCAATTTTCCTAAATCTCCATCCTCTGAAATAGTCTTAAGACCATCCTCTTTAACAAGTAGTTCATCCTCACAGAATCCATCACACAGAAGGTGCAAAATCTCACCTAGATACATTGGATCCAATACAATATTTACACCTTTCCATAAGAGATTTAACTACCCTATTCTGATAAATAAAATTCTCATAAAATTCTTTGACCAAGCTCACATAGATATTTTCATTCAGCATATAGTAAAATTCTCATCCTTGTTTCTTAATCTTTCTTGTAATAGAAAATTTCTTCCGATCTAGAAATCAAAAATTGATATTTTTGCCAAACTTTACTTTTCTGACAGAAAGATTATTGCCCAGATATGGAGCCCAAGAGGTAGGGTGAATTGGATCTTTTTAAAATTTTTGAGATTAGTGCACTCAAGTAATGTGCAAAATTGTTGAGTGGAGTGAATTGATTAGCTATGAAAATAAAATTAAACACAAATGATAAGTAAATAAGTATAAAGCATAAAGAATAAGTAAAGAAATGCAAGCATAATAAACACAAGTGATTTATAGTGGTTCGGTGCCAATCTTGCACCTACATCTACTCCCCAAGTCCTTATTTAAAAATTCAATCCACTAAAAAGATTTCAAGAATACAACACGTCGGACAATCCCAACCCTTGCTATCCAAGCAAGAATACTTATTTTTCGGATACAAACCAACCCTCAACACTCCGATTTCAGGTTCAAATCAACTTATCTGAGTTTTGGAGCCCCTCAAAACTCAAAACCCAAAATATAATAGGAAGAAAAACTATGTACAGAAATTTCAGCACAACAATCTCTTAAATGAGCACAATAAATGCAATAGAAATACAATACTTAAGAAAAAAAAACTTTTGCTGAACACCCTCAATGGATTTGCATACTTGATTGCAACTGGAGAATAGTTGGTGAGCTAATTGAATGCTTCTTTCCTCTCTTTTAAAAAATTTTTGAACTTTCACGGATGTGAGCTTTGAATGCTTAAAAACTTATGATTTTTTACTTCAAGATAGTATTTATAATCACCATTTGCATTTGAAAATATCTTAGTGTCGGTTTAGAGCCATTCGAGAATGTTTAATGCGTATTAAATATACAAAAAATAGACTGAAAACTATCCATTATGTATGCTCGCCAGAATGGGGTGTCCCATGGGATATCCCATTACTGGCTCAGCAGAATGAGACATCCTATGGGGTGCCCCACTGGCAATGGGACGTCACATGAGATGCCCCAATTGATCAGACAGAAAATGAGCTTTCTATTTTGATCTTAAGATCTCAAGGGTCATCCCACATGGGTCGTCTCACTGCATGGGTCATCCCACTGCATGCCATAAGTCAAAACAGTGCATGTCGGCTACCCAATGAAAAGGGATGACCTAGATAGGTCGTCCAATTTTGTGCCAATCTAATTTTTCATGCATTTAAGATCCAAAACTCACCAAAATACTTCCAAATACTTTCAAATCAATTCGATACTTCTAAAAGGCTTCAAAATTTTTTTCAACTTGCAGAAACTTCAACTTTGATACATTTGATGGAGCTTTTCAAATCTAATATTTTGGATTATCTAAAATATCATAAAAATATTCTTCAAGGATAAAAAAACTCATTAGTAGTCCCCTCAAATAGTTTGTGATCATCAAAATCAATTCTTGAAGCAACAATCTCCTCCTTTTTTATGATGATAAAATATTTAAGTATTCATAAAATAAGTTCATAAAGCTCTAAAAATTGAGTTTGTGAAGCACTTATAGAAACATGTCAAAGATTAAGCATAGAAAATCATGAGATACATATTTTCAACAGGTTATAGTGTTTTAAAGTATTTTGCTGAAACTTATTTGCGAATGTATCAGAGTTTTTTTGAAGATTATTTTTAATTAGCAAAATTTTTTTCTTTCTTATATGAAACAGATAAAAATAATCATTTTGACTATTTTGAAAAAGATCTCCCTCTTTCTTATATAAAAGATGGTCAAGTTGTAAAATTTTTCTTATTGGAGCAAAGATGGTTCATAGAAGAATTTTTTTTTTCTTTTCTTTATTTTTAGTATTAGAGCAATATGTATGAAAGGAATCTTTCTTTCTCTTTTTTTATTTTGATATCAAGGTAAAGATGAAAACATCAGAACAAGAATTAAAAGAGAAGGTATTAGAGTATTTTGCAAAATCAAAAATAGATGTATCAGGGCATTTTGGTATCAAGGCAAAAATAAAGATATCAGAGCATTCAAGAAAAATAGATGTATCAGAGCATTTTTCAAAAAATATCAAAATGAAAGTAAAGATAAACGTGTTAGAGTAAAAAATGGGCATATCAGAGGCATATCAGAGCAAAATACTATATCGTATCAGAAGAAAATTTACAAAAAATTAAAAAATTCAGATAGACAGGACTACACTACTTTCTCCCTCTTTTTGATATAAAAAAAAATAGACTAGAGAGAGTAAAATTTTCATGGTTGTACATCAGGTATCAGAGTAATAGTGCAGTCATTCAAATATAACAGTCATTCATTCATTCAAAAATAATATGCCATACAAAGTGATAATAAAGGATAACCTCATTCATTAATTACAACAAAAAGAGAGGTTACAAGAGTCATAATATATATCTATGAGCATAACGCTCTTATACATTCAACTACTAAAACAAAACACAACAACTAAGCAACCTAAAAGTCTAGTACAAAAAGATCAGATCAGTGAGAGTGGGCATCGAGCTTAAGATCAAGATAAGTGAAACAAGATCAGCCTCGTCCTCGATCGAAAGGTCTGATCTAAGAGGAAGATATCGGAGGATGAAATGCAATAGGCTGGACAAAGACTGGCTCACTGGATGCGGAGCTTCTGGACTGAAGCTGAGTCCTAATTGTATCAAGCTGGGATAAGACCCCCCTTACTGAAACTTAGAGCTCATCTAGATCAGAAGATACAAAGTCCCTAGAGTCTCTGATATCTGCTCGGATCAGCTCAAGTGAAGAATGAAGCTGGCTGTGGAGTCTCTCTATCTCTCGAGCTAAATCATCCAACTAAAGTGAAGAGGTGGTCGATATGCTCACTTCTGTCGATAGAGAATCTAAAATCAGTCTGATTTTTCTCTCAATGTCAAAAATTCTGCCATTGAACCTGAGTAGGGAACTCTTTACACTCTCCAGTCTATTACTCAGATCAGATAAGAGCTCCATCAATGAAGATATGTGTGGCATGACTAAAAAGAAAAGTCAGAGGAAGGGTCAGAAAAAGAACTCGACAGAGGCTGGCGATACTGCTGCTGCTGCTACACCTGCTGGAGAATCTATTCCTGATACTGCTGAAATTGATGAAGCTACTGAAGAATCTGATCTTGAAACTGCTGCTGCTGAATAGATAGAATACCTACCACTCTCTCAGCCAATAGTCCCATATCCTCCCCCAAACTAAAAGATGGCACGGTATAGCTTGATGATAGGGATACACTGACTGAGGGTCTTGCCTCAGGCTCCGATACAGGGTGATCAACTGGACTCTACCTAGGCACAAGTGGTGAAGGTGGACCCTTCCCCTCAGCATGCTCCTCCTCCTCCTCCTCCTCGACTGTAGCTGCACGACCCTTGTGTTGGAAAATATGTCCCAAAAGCCAATCGTCAAGCTGTTGATGGTTGAGCAACCTTGTATTGTAATTGATTTGTTAATAAATAAAATATATTTTTGATATTTTCATCACAAGTTTTTATCTTCTAATAAACTCCATTGTTGTGATGAAGTCCTTAGGACTATTTAGGTTCGCTAAAGAGAGGATTTATCGATTAGTCCTTAAAACTGTTCACGACCAAATGATGGGCTATTAATAAGGACGACAGCTTCTATCGAGCATAGGTCGCTGTAGGCCATATGGGTTGGTTATCCTCTTAATCAAGAAGTGTGGAGATACTAATATGGTATATAGGTGAGATATAAAGGTACATCATCATTGAACATGACCAACTCTAGAGCATTCTGCTGTCGAGAATATCTTTGATGGGATATAGGTATAAGTGTCCCTTAGACCTGAGATCGCCTCAGTGACTTGCAAGCAACTCACTATGCTTTGGTACTGGACTAATTGAATTTCTAGTTCAGTGATGGAAGGCTTCTGGGCACAGTCAAGTACTTGCAGAGTCAGAGTGTGATCGAGAAGGGATTGACCACTCCAAGAGTTGGAGAAGAATGAGTCGCTGTATTTCAATTTAGCAAAACCTTGGCCAGGGTAATCTATCAGATGAATTTGATATTTTAAAATACAATGTGGACAATCTGATCAGAGTTGACAGTTGAACTCTGAGGTGTCCTATGAACATTTTGGTCAAGGGGATGAATTATATGGAAACTATATCCGATGGGTTCTAAGGATGTTGTTCTACACATTCGATCTATCCGATCGTCGGGTACCATTGCTAGATGGTCACTTCGATTGGTATAAAAATTTATTTTTATACTATCAGCTTAAGTTTAGATCTATGAGGTCACACATATTAGAGTTCATGATCCGATCGGATGGTTGATCAATGATTAAGAATCATTCTAGAGTTAAACGATCAATATGATTGATATTTAACATAGTGCAAGTGTTGCAGAAGGATCGATTAGCAATTTGATTGCTAATTGGCTTAATTTGATTAAGTCAATAGACTAAAATTAAGTTTAATTGAATATAACTTAATTAGATTTGGTTTGGGCTTGATTGGATCAAGTCCAATTGGTTTATTGGATAAGTCAAGTGCAAGGAAAAACTAGTCCTGGTTCAATTAGGACTTGGGTCAACCTAATTTCTAATTTGATTAAAAAATTAAATCTAATTTAAATCTAATTTAATTTGATTAAATTAAATTTTTAATTAGATTAAGACCTATTTTAATTAGGTTAATTTGGTTTTAATTTGATTTGGTTTGAGAAATCAGATTGGAACAAGACATAGATTGAATCCTAGTAAGACTAGGATTCCACCTTGCGCCAATTTAGCCCCCACACCCACTCTCTCTTATTTTATGCGATAAAATTTCTCTTTCAGATCTTCACACATACCCAAAACTTTTTTCTCTTTCTCTCTTACATGGAAAGTGGTTGTGGATTAAGTCAAAATAGGAATTAGTTTGGATTTCAAATTCTATGAGATAAAGTTTTAGGAAACCAAAACTCTTTCCTTATGGTACTAATTTTATCCAGATTTTTTTAAAGATTTTTATGACTTTTATGGAATATAATATGCATCCTTTACTGGTGGTCCATGCACAAAAAGAAAGAGGGGGCACCCAAGAGTTGGGCGCCCCTTGTCTTGCCATGTTTGGATAATCCTTGACTAGGTATTTGACCTAGACAAGGACTCTATCATATCTCTCTATTTAAAATAAATTTTTTTATAAAATTTTTGTGAAAAATAGAGAAAAGAGAGACATTTGGGGCATGCAAAAATCAGAGAGAAAGAAGGTTGAGGTGTGGAGATACAATAGACACAAGATTAGATGTCTAGGTGAGAGTAAAGAGAAAAAGAAGAGGATCTTCTTCTAGGGTTGCTGTGTTCACCTCTTCTTTTTTTGAGAGTATCTCAAATCTAAAACTCTTTCTCCTACTTCTCATCTTTGGAAGAGTCCTAATCAAGAAGAAGGAGGCATCTGATCGACCATCGAAGAAGG
Organism: Elaeis guineensis; assembly: GCF_000442705.2. Classification (NCBI taxonomy): domain Eukaryota; kingdom Viridiplantae; phylum Streptophyta; class Magnoliopsida; order Arecales; family Arecaceae; genus Elaeis; species Elaeis guineensis. The sequence continues at coordinate 88,036,267 of NC_025998.2, forward strand.
ATCAGCGCAGTACTAGCATACTGTGCTGATTTTCTGGACCAGGACTTCTGATCGTGATTCGTGGGCTCGTGTGGATGACTCCTAGAGATCGAATGTGTGACCAGCTAGCAATATTATCCTCAAGCCCGGATCAACAAAATTAGAATATCTAACTTACAAGATAATAGATCTGATCTATTATATTTTACATACATTAGATGTAGTATAGAAATATGTTGATATGTTCAACATGTAGTTCTTGCTCTTTATATTTTAATTTTTGATTTAACATCATATAATAATTGTTGGGTGTTAAACCCCCCCTCCAGCCGAAGTTCATGTCTGGAGTGACTCCTCAGAGATTCTGCAGACAAGCTTCGTCCGGACTCGTACGGGAGCCGGACTCCGTCTCCAACTTCGGCTGCAGACAAGCTTAGTCCGGACTCGTACGGGAGCCGGACTCTGTCTCCAACTTCGGCTGCAGACAAGCTTCGTCCAGACTCCTACGGGAGCCGGACTCCATCTCCAACTTCGGCTGCAGACAAGCTTAGTCCGGACTCCTATGGGAGCCGGACTCCGTCTCCAACTTTGGCTGCAGACAAGCTCCATCCGGACTCCTACGGGAGCCGGACTCCGTCTCCAACTTCGGCTGCAGACAAGCTCCGTCCGAAATCCTACGGGAGCCGGACTCCATCTCCAACTTCGACTGCAGACATGCTTAGTCCGGACTCCTACGGGAGTCGGACTCCGTCTCCAACTTTGGCTGCAGACAAGCTTCGTCCGGACTCCTACGGGAGCCGGACTCCGTCTCCAACTTCAATTGCAGACAAGCTCCGTCCGGACTCCCATGGGAGCTGGACACCGTCTCCAACTTCAACTACAGACAAGCTTCGTCCGGACTCCTATGGGAGCCGGACTCTGTGTTCGACTTTGATCAAAAGAAGACTCCGTCCGGGCTCCTACGGGAGCCGGACTTCATCCTCGACTTCGAACGCTGGTAAGCTCCGTCCGAACTTCTACAAGAGCTGGATTTCACCTCTGACTTCAACTACAGGTAAACTTCGTTCGGACTCCTATGGGAGCCAAACTTCGTCCCCCAACTTTGACTGCAGGAAGACCTCGTCCGAGCTCCTACGGGAGCCGGACTTCGCCCCCAACTCTAGCTACAGACTCCAACCGAACTTTAACCGACAAGTCTGGACCCCTTGGCAGGCCACAGTAACGGCCACGATTCTGCTCCACTCCCTGTGGCGGGTCCTACGTGGCCCCATTACTCCCTGACAAGTCATGACAACGGACGTCATTCCACTCCCCGTAACTGATTCCACATGGCGAGCCATGGTGATAGCCACGACTCCACCCCATTACTCTCCATGATAAATTCTTCCTGGCCCCGTACGGCCCACGATGAGGCGATCATGAACAGTCGCTATCAATCCTTTGCTCCCCCCATCTATAAAAGGGGGGACCTCAGATATGTTATTCTCTAAGCTCTCATTTTTTACCTAAAAATTCTGCTAAAATTTTTGTTCGAGCACTCTATTCTTGTTGAAGTAGAGAACTGACTTGAGCATCGGAGGATCTTGCCGGAGCAACCCCACTTCCAGTTTAGACTTCTTTTGTAGGTCTCGACGGCGACCGCGACTCCCATGACTCTAGCTTCTCCGACGAAGGCGGATTTTTGCACCAACAGGATTGGCGCTAGAGGAAGGGTGTGTGTCTTCGCAGTACCCTTGTTCTTAAAGGAGCACTCAACGAGACTGCCCCTGGGCATCTTTTTCGGTGCCCTCTCCTCCTTCCTCCACTTGGTCTTTGCCCGATGCCTCCCCACAAGGCGTCCACGCGACGACCCACGGCCTTCGCGGTTAGATCTCAGGCTCCGGCCTCGCCTCCAGTTTCTCAGGCCCTGTATCCTCCGGCAACGATGGCCGACATGGAGCGGTTGGACAATCGACCTCCGACGGATTTCGCCAACACCATCTTGGGAGAATCCCGACGGGAAGCGACCAACGTATTGGCCGTACCCCCCAAGCGATAAAAGATTGAGGAGCCCATAACCTTTACTGAAGAAGATGCTCAGGGAGTTCAATTCCCTCATAACGATGCGGTTGTAGTTTCCTTGAATATAGCAAATTACGACGTCCGCCGCATTCTTGTCGACAATGAAAGTTTGGCCGATATTTTGTTCTACGATACCTTCTCAAGAATGTCCACCCTTGACGGCCATTTGGGGCCGATTAGCTCCCCTCTAGTAGGGTTTACCGATGACGGTGTCCCGATGGAGGGAGTGGTAACTTTGACTGTAACTGCAGGTCGATATCCAAGGCAAATCAGGGCTCTGGTGAATTTTTTGGTGGTGAAGGCGCCGTCAGCCTACAACGCAATCCTCGACCGACCTGACCTCAATGCTCTTCGAGCCATCATGTCAACCTACCATTTGAAGTTGAAATTCCCTACCAACCAGGAGATCGGAGAGGTCAGAGGAGACCAAGCCCTGGACAGACACTGCTACAACATAGCCTTGCAAAGAAGCGACCAATCCGACCCCTGTCCAGTTGATGGGCTGGATGCTCGCGATGACCTCACTGAAGAAAGGGGCAGCCCAATCGAAGATCTGGTACCTATCTCTTTGAACGACGGGAATGCTGAGCATGTGGTGATGATCGGCTCCAACCTGGGGCAAGAGGTGCGGATGCGTCTCATCGATTTTCTACGAAAGAATGCAGACGTCTTCGCTTGGGTTCCGACGGACATACCGGGGATCGACACGGATGTCATGGAACACCGACTAACCGTCGATCCAAAACATCGACCGACGAAAGAAAAAATTTGAGGTCATGCACCAGAGAGGCAGAAGGCGATGGCCGAGGAAGTGGACAAACTCCTGAAAGCCGGATTCATTAGAGAAGTCAATTATCCTGATTGAATTTCCAACGTTGTCCTAGTCAAAAAGGCAAACGGTAAGTGGAGGATGTGCATAGACTTCAAAAAGCTGAATAAAGCCTGCCCAAAAGACAGCTACCCCCTTTCCAGAATCGATCAACTGGTGGACGCGACCTCGGGCCATGAGCTCCTCACCTTCATGGACGCATTCTCCGACTATAATCAAATCAGGATGGCACCGAAAGACGAAGAAAAGACTGCTTTCATTACTAACCGCGGCCTTTACTGTTACAGGGTCATACCTTTCGGCCTCAAAAATGCAGGCGCAACCTACCAGCGGTTGGTGAATAAAATTTTCAAGGAGCAGATCGGCCGTAACATGGAGGTCTACGTGGACGATATGCTCGTAAAAAGCAAATCTTCCATGGACCACATCGCCGACCTCGAGGAGACCTTCGACACCCTCCGAAAATATAAAATGAAGCTGAACCCGACTAAATGCGCTTTCGGAGTGACCTCAGAAAAGTTTCTGGGCTTCATAGTGTCGGGGCGTGGGATTGAGGCCAATCCAAAAAAAATTCGCGCCATCCAGGAGATGGCCACCCCAAAGTCGATAAAAGAGGTTTAGCGCCTTACAGAGAGGGTAGCAGTCCTGAATCACTTCGTCGTGAGGTCGGCCGAACGGTGCTTACCCTTCTTCCAAACCCTCAAGCAGCCGAAGAACTTCTGTTGGACCCCTGAGTGCCAACAGGCATTCGAAGAACTAAGGAACTACCTCGGCTCACCTCCACTGTTGGCGAAGCCAGAGCCTGGAGAAGAACTGTTTTTATATCTAGCAGTCTCTCCCATGGCTCTCGTGGCAGTCCTTGTCAAAGAAGAAGCAAAAGTCCAACGGCCAATCTACTACGTCAGTCGTGCATTGAGAGATGCCGAGACCAGGTATACTAAATTAGAAAAATTGACTTACGCCCTATTGATTGCAGCCTGAAGGCTCCGACCCTACTTTCTAGGGTACACCATAACACTGCTCACCGACCAACCGATCAAGGTGATTCTACACCGGACGGATGCCTCCGGAAGGATGGCAAAATGGGCGATCGAGCTCACAGAATTTGACATCAACTATCGGCCCAGGCCAGCAGTGAAGGCCCAGATATTGGCAGATTTTATAGTGGAGTGTACTATCCTAGAGGAGGTCGAACCTGAACAAGGCAAAATTGACAGCCTGAAGCCCCGACCGAACTCCCCCAAAGAAGAAGCAGATCCCTCTGATTGCTTTTGGGCCCTCTATGTGGACGGGTCTTCCAACATGTCAGGCATGGGTGCGGGCCTGATCTTGATCAGTCCGGAGGGAATCATCGTGGAGTACGCTCTGCGCTTTGAGTTCCCCGCAACGAACAACAGAGCGGAATATGAAGCTCTGATCGCAGGATTGAGGATCGCCAAAGAGCTAGGAATAGATCGGCTCAGGTCCACAGTGACTCTCAACTAGTAGTGGGATAAGTCAACGAAAACTACGAAGCGCGAGAGGACAGCATGGCTAAATATCTTGAAAAGGTAAAGGAGCTCGTCTTCGCCTTCAGCAGCTTTGACATCAGGCAGATTCTGAGGTTGGAAAATACCAGGGCCGACCTTCTCTCCAAGCTGACAATGCTAGCTCCGGCTGAATTACCCAAAGATGTTCTCTTTGAAGTGCTCAAGCGCCCGAGTATGGAAGAATCACGGCCCGTGATGGAAATTGACCACGAGCCCAGCTGGATCGACTCACTGATAACATATCTCAGAGATGGGGTTCTCCCCCAGGATGCGAAAGAAGCTCGAAAGCTCTGAAATCAAGCCTCCCGATACATCCTTTATGAGGGCAAGTTGTACAAGAGATCATACTCTTTGCCCCTTTTAAAATGTCTCCGGCCTTCGGAAGCTGACTACGCCTTGTGGGAAGTGCATGAAGGAATCTGCGGAAGCTATTTGGGGGATAGATTTTTATCCCACAAGTTGCTCCGCCAAGGATATTACTGATCGACGATGCACCATGACTCGATTGAATATGTCAGAAAATGTGATCGATGCCAGAGATATGCCAACATCCAGAGACAGCCCGCCACCGAGCTTACACCCTTAAGTGCCCCATGGCCTTTTGCCCAATGGGGGATGGACATCCTTGGACCCTTTCTCGTGGCGTCGGGGAAGAGGAAGTTCCTCCTGATAGTGATTGACTACTTCACCAAGTGGGTCGAAGCCGAACCACTGGCAAAAATTACAGAAGCTAAAGTGCAAAGTTTCGTCTGGAAGTCAATCGTTTGCAGGTTCGGTCTGCCAAGAACCCTAATCACTGATAACGGGCGGCAGTTCACGGGAGCAAGATTCACTGAATTCTGTGAAGATCTAAATATCTCTCACAACTTCACATCAGTAGCCCATCCTCAGGCGAACGGCGAAGCTGAAGTGACCAACAGAACCCTGCTGCAAGGGATCAAGACGAGGCTTGAAAAGGTGAAGGGAACTTGGGCAGATGAACTTTATCATGTATTGTGGGCGTATCGAACTACCCAAAGACTGCCCACGGGAGAGACCCCCTTTGCTTTAGCCTTCGGAACGGAGGCTGTTATCCCAATTGAGCTTAAACTCCCGTCGGTGCGAGTCATGGCATTCAACGAACATCGCAATTCGCAAGGTCTTAAAGCCAACCTCGACTTACTAGAAGAAAAGCGAGAGGTAACTCAAGTTCGGATGGCAGCCTATAGATAGAAAGTCGCCCGCTATTACAATTCCTGGGTCAAGAATAAAGTCTTTAGAGTAGGAGATCTAGTGCTTCGACGAGCCGCTGTCTCGTAACCTCAGGATCGAGGGAAGCTTGCCCCAAACTGGGAAGGCCCGTATGAGGTCAAAGAGGTGGTCCGACCCGAAACTTATTACCTTAAGGAGCTCAGAGGAGCAGACCTCCCGCGACCATGGAGCTCGAAAAACCTACAAATGTATTACCGATAACTTTATTTTAAATAAAAGTTGCATATCTATATGTCTCCTCCCTTGGCACAAGCTTATATCGACAGGGCAATCAAAACAAACTGTGTCGGAAGCAGGAGGGGAACTTCATCTCGACAAAGTTGAAGGCCCAGTTCTCTTTAGACCGGATGGGGGGAGAGGCCTCGCAACGCCCCTATGTGCCCCCATAGCCCTATTAGGGACAGGAGGAGAACCTCGCCCTAACTTGAGCAAAGTCGAAGGCCCGGTTCCCTCTAGACTGGATGGGGGGAGAGGTCCTGCAACGCCCATATGCGCTCCCACAGCCCTGTTAGGGACAGGAGGAGAACCTCGCCCTAACTTGAGCAAAGTCGAAGGCCCAGTTCTCTTTAGACCGGATGGGGGGAGAGGCCTCGCAACATCCATATGCGCCCCCACAGTCCTGTTAGGGACAGGAGAAGAACCTCGCCCTAACTTGAGCAAAGTCGAAGGTCCGATTCTTTCTAGACTTGATGGAGGGAGAGGCCCTGCAACACCCATATGCGCCCCCACAGTCCTGTTAGGGACAGGAGGAGAACCTCACCCTAACTTGAGCAAAATCGAAGGCCCGATTCTCTTTAGACCGGACGAAGGGAAGGGCCCAGCAATGCCCATATGTGCCCCTACAGTCGTATTAGAGACAAGAGGCGAACCTCATCCTAACCAGAGCTGAAACCTGTTACGACAGAAATAGGGAAAGAACCTCGTCCCGACATCAATTAAGGTTTGGTCATTCAAGACCAGATGAGAAAAAGGGAGACCTTCCCTAGTGGCCCCTTCGCAATAAAACTTTGTCCGGACTCTTACGGGAGCCGGACTTCAACCTCGACTTTAATCGAAAAAAGACTCCGTCTCCAACTTCAACTGCAGACAAGCTTCTTCCAGACTCCTACGGGAGCCGGACTCCGTCTCCAACTTCGACTGCAGACAAGCTCCATCCGGACTCCTACGGGAGCCGGACTCCATCTCCAACTTCGGCTGCAGACAAGCTTAGTCCGGACTCCTACGGGAGTCAGACTCCGTCTCCAACTTCGGCTGCAGACAAGCTTCGTCCGGACTCCTATGGGAGCCGGACTCCGTCTCCAACTTCGACCATCTCCAACTTCGACTGCAGACAAGCTCCGTCTGGACTCCTACGGGAGCTGGACTCTGTCTCCAACTTCGACTGCAGACAAGCTTAGTCCGGACTCCTACGGGAGCCGGACTCCGTCTCCAACTTCGGCTGCAGACAAGCTGCGTCCGGACTCCTACGGGAGCCGGACTCTGTTTCCAACTTCAACTATAGGTAAACTTCGTCCAGACTCCTATGGGAGCCGGACTTCGTCCCCGACTTCAATTGCTGGTAAGCTCCGCCCGGACTCCCACGGGAGCCAAATTTTGCCTCTGACTTCAATTGCAGGTAGACTCCGTTCGGACTCCCATGGGAGCCGGACCTCGCCCCGACTTCACCTACGGGAGCCGGACTCCTGCTGCCCCACCAAGAGCGGAGGAAAAAATCCCACTCGAAAAGGAAAAAGGGGAGAGGAGTTAAAAGGAAAAGCGATGGACTACGTCAGCGACGAATGGAAAAGAAACAGCGTCAAAGATGCAGAGAACCCCGTCTCAGCAAGGGTTGGGGTTCTTATCAAGAACCCCAGCTTTCAAGGAAGCTTTCAACGCAAGCCCGAGATGAGATGACTTCCTTAGGGTGACGGAAGCTCAGACCTCCGAGCTCGAGCCCTGATGGGGGGCGCCAAACTCAAGCGGCCCCAAACGAATCTGCGGCCACGGACGAAAAAGATGAGTCGATACAATGGCAATCGGATACCTCCGAACGATGCAAAGGCCGAAAAGAAGCTCGGCAAGCGATAATTCAACACATGAGTAAAAGAGGTAGCAAAAAATTCCCTTCTCATATTATTCGTCAAATATACATCATAGAGCCATTGAGGTTAAGGGAGAAGGACAACTGAAAGACGAGCTGACGTGACAACTACCGGCGACCTACGGACGACGTCAAAAAAAAAAAAAGAAAAAGAAGAAGAAAAGGAGGAAAAGAAGAAAAGAAGATAAGTAGAGAGAAGGGAATACAACAACAATAATGGTAAAGGAAAGAAGTTCGGCAGACAATAATTCGACGCAAAGTGCAAATGAAGTAACAAAATCTTCTTCTCATTTTTCGATTAACAAGATGTACGTTACAAGACCCGGAGGGTCAGAAAAAGAAAATATTATTACAAGACTCGAAAGGGATACACCGGAGGCCACATCGAGCTGCAGACTTCTCTTCCCGGTTCTGTCCTTTCCAGCAGCATTTTCCAGTACATGTGACAAGCCTCTCGGCTCTCGCCCCCCACCTCATTCCGCTCCATCTCCGAAATCCCAACCCTAAGGGGAAAAGGATGGGATAGAATTCAGGGGGCAGCAAAGACAACGGCAGCGGCGACGACGACCTATTTCAAGAAGAACCAGAATTACCCTGGAGGCAGCGATGGCGCCGGAGACATGCGCCTCCGCCATGTGCTCCATGACAACCACCGTCCTAGGTGTTCTGGTAAGGTCGGCATGCGCTACTTCCACCGTCTCTGCAATAAGTTCTACTGCCCCACCGTCGGTGCCGACCGCTTCTGGTCCCTCGGCCCCGACGACATCAAAGATCCTGCCACGGCTTGTGATGAAAGCTCTGCCCCCTTGACCAGTGTCGCCCCGTTCAGCTACTCCGAAATTCTTAGATGGAATGCCTTCACCGGTTGTCCCCATTATTAAACCCCTGTTGTTGAAGGAATTCTCCCTCGAGCCCCCTTTAAGGTGACGGAAACCCTCAGCGGTAGTTTGACGATCGAAGAACTCGCAGACTGCTGTTCTCCTCCTTGCACTCTTCCTAGTCCGTGGCATCCTCTTGAGATTGGCCTTCGGGGCGGAGGCCCCGGCGGGGGAACCCATTGGAGAGACTCGGGGGACTGGAGATGGCAGAGAGCCGGCGGAGATGGCAAAAACCGACGTGAAGGATGCTCGAAGTCAGAAGGGGCACCGATGGAGTGGCTGAGTGGCTAAGCTCTCAGGCGAAAGAAAGATGTCGACCCTCAGGCGAAGTGAAGCCCCTGGAGGAAAGGTGGGGGCTTAAATAGGCAACGGAGCCTGGCACAGTTATGGTGGCGGATGTCCCTAGGCCAACCAGTGCCCACCACGTGTCCCCCTTACTGCGGCATTGGGTTGACCGTTCGCGGACTTTTATTGCGTGACGCTTAGGATCACGTCCTGGTGGGAGTTCTGAAAAGACTCTTCGGGTCACCCTAATCGGAAAAAAGCTCCGACATGCGTGCATTAAATACCAGGATTTTTGAGGGCGGTCATGTGCAGAATTCAAGGAAACGACTTCGGCTGTAAAAATTTTTTGTACTTCCTCCGATCGAAACTCGAACTCGAAAGTAGGGGGACTGGTGTTGGGTGTAAACCCCCCCAGTCGAAGTTCATGTCCGGAGTGACCCCTCGGAGATTCTGCAGACAAGCTTCGTCCGGACTCCTACGGGAGTCGGACTTCGTCTCCAACTTCGGCTGCAGACAAGCTTAGTCCGGACTCCTACGGGAGCCGGACTCCGTCTCTAACTTCGGCTGCAGACAAGCTTAGTCCGGACTCCTACGGGAGCCAGACTCCATCTCCAACTTCGACTGCAGACAAGCTCCATCCGGACTCCTATGGAAGCTGGACTCCGTCTCCAACTTCGACTGCAGACAAGCTTAGTCCGGACTCCTACGGGAGCCGGACTCCGTCTCCAACTTCGACTGCAGACAAGCTCCGTCCGGACTCCTATGGGAGCCGGACTCCGTCTCCAACTTTGACTGCAGACAAGCTCCATCCGGACTCCTACGGGAGCTGGACTCTGTCTCCAACTTTGGCTGCAGACAAGCTTAGTCCAGACTCCTATGGGAGCCGGACTCCGTCTCCAACTTCGGCTGCAAACAAGCTTAGTCCGGACTCCTACGGGAGCCGGACTCCATCTCCAACTTCAGCTGCAGACAAGCTACGTCCGGACTCCTACGAGAGCTGGACTCCGTCTCCAACTTCAACTGCAGACAAGCTCCGTCCGGACTCCCACGGGAGCCGGACTCCGTCTCCAACTTCAACTACAGACAAGCTTCGTCCGAACTCCTACGGGAGCCGGACTTCATCTTCGACTTTGATCAAAAGAAGACTCTGTCCGGGCTCCTACGGGAGCCGGACTTCGTCCTCGACTTCGAATGCTGGTAAGCTCCGTTCGAACTCCTACAAGAGCTGAATTTCACCTCTGACTTCAACTACAGGTAAACTTCGTTCGGACTCCTATGGGAGTCGGACTTTGTCCCCCAACTTCGACTGCAGGAAGAACTCGTCCGAGCTCCTACGGGAGCCGGACTTCGCCCCCAACTCCAGCTACAGACTCCAACCAAACTTCAGCCGACAAGTCTGGACCCTTTGGCAGGCCACAGTAATGGCCACGATTCTGCTCCACTCCCTATGGCAGGTCCTACGGGGCCCCATTACTCCCTGGCAGGCCGCAGTAATGGCCACGATTCTGCTCCACTCCCTGACGAGTCACGACAACGGTCGTCGTTCCACTCCCCGCAACTGATTCCACGTGGCGAGCCATGGTGACAGCCATGACTCCACCCCATTACTCTTCATGATAAACTCATCCTGGCCCCGTACGACCCATGACGAGGCGATCATGAACAGTCGCTATCAATCCTTTGCTCCCCCCGTCTATAAAAGGGGGGACCCCAGATACGTTATTCTCTAAGCTCTCATTTTTTACCTAAAAATTTTGCTAAAATTTTTGTTCGAGTACTCCATTCTTGTTGAGGCAGAGAACTGACTTGAGCGTCAGAGGATTTTGCCAGAGCAACCCCACCTCTAATTTAGACTTCTTTTGCAGGTCCCGGCGGCGATCGCGACTCCCACGACTCCAGCTTCTCCAGCGCAGGCGGATTTTTGCACCAACAATAATCATGTAATAAAATCTTAAATCTAAGAATTCTCTGATTTTATAAGATAAATTTTGATATATTTTAGTCTTTCGCTGCTTGATTTTGAAAAAATTTCAAGATCTAATCCTGAAACCCTAAATCTAGTTCCTTCAATTGATATCAGAGCCTAGGTTATTTATTACATAATTATTTATACATATTTAGATTATTTCTTAGATTAGATCTAATTTATAATCTGATTGTTAAATCAAAAATTAAAATTTTTAGATCAATCATGAACTGTAGGTTGTCTTACTGTAAGATTTATCCCTTACAGTGCAAAGATTGTCCTAGTTCGTGTAGATCTATCTTTAATCATAAATTTGTTAGATATGATCTAGATTAAATTTATGATTTATTAAATTTAAAAGATATTTAAATCTAAAATAAAATCTTTTTGTTAATAATTTTCTCGCAAAGAACCATCATATATTTGTTTGAGAAATTTGCACAGTTCAAAGTTGAAATTATTTCAATTACATGAACCTGTTTAGATTAGATCTAAAGTAGTTTCATGCTTATTTCACTTATATTTTGATTATGAATCAAACATGCAATTTGATTGGTAAGAATCATATTGTAAAAATATTTTACAAACATAAAAATTATTTTTGAAAAGTCGAACCCCAACCCTCAGCCCAAAACTTAATTGAGAATTAAGTTGTTGTTTGATTAGGTTCTAGGATTATGAATTGAAGAACCTAAGACACAAACCATAATATATTGGGTTAATGGGTTAGTAAGAATTAGGTCCATTAATTGGGTTAGACCTAAGGTTAGATTAAAGATGAACTTAATTAGAGAATTGACTAAATCTAATTAATTATTGTCTTAAATTAGGTCAAGGATTCTTCAGATCAATTACAATAGTTGTAGTTGGTCAAGTCCATGTCTTTAACGAGAATCAAATGGACTTGATTCTTGACTAAGCGATCTAGCACAAACCGTTAGGTTGATCTAATCGAAACTAATTAAACCAGTTGGTATCTAAGATAAACCAGATCGGTGGTTTTTAATTGGTAGCCCGCTTACCTGATCATTTTTGATGGTGTCTAAGGCAAGCTTTGACAGATCCTCCCATCGATCAAACTTACCTGGCTTGTTGGTGAAATTATATTTTGATCGGATCACTTGACTATTTGAGCTGACCCATGTCAGCTAGGTAAATCAGTGTGACTGATTTAGGTACTCCTAGACCAGCCCTTTTAATGGTCTCCCTTAAGCTGACTTGGTGAAGCCAGTGGGAGGATCATGATAAGTTGGTTCATGTGACCTTCTCCTCTAAATCAATTAAATTTTTTAAAATTATGAGATCCTTAAAATGAAATAGTTATGATGATAACTAGATCATAACCTCCTATTAAGTGGATGATAATGGGTCCATCAGTTGGATAATCATTGGAGGCCCAAAGGTCCGGTGCTTATTGGCTGATGGAATTATCATTCATAATATGATTTCTTGACTGCATCTTTCTAAATGGTGGTTAGATTAGCCAACCAAAGTTGGACCTAATCATTCATTGGCTAGATGGGCAAAGTATGGTCATGTTAATGGTTGGACCTAACCAGACCTTTTCAATGGAGGCCAAAGCCTACTGATTAGGGACTGGGGCAAAATTAAAATTATTAAAAATTATTTAGAGAAATAATTGGTTATGAATCTACCCTTAGATGTACATAAGTTAGCCAACCAAAGTTGGGCTTGTGTGTAGTCTAAGTAGATTCTAGTACCCACTAAGAAATTAGGATAATTTCTCGAATTGGAGGTAGAGGCTACCAATTCGAATAAAATAGTGGGAGAAATCTTTTGATTAAAATTTAAATCTTTAGGTTTAATGAATCAATTACTAATTAAGTTATAATTTTTTTTTGTGCAGATATGGCCACTCCCCTATCACTCCGATCATTATTGGACAATGAAATTTTGGTGGGACCCAACTTTGGTAGCTGGTATTGAAAGTTGAAGATAGTCCTGGAGTTTGAACGGATCCTATATATGATAACAGATCCTGCACCTGAGGAGCCAGCTGCCAATGCACGTGGAATAGTCAGAGACACTTACCAGAAGTGGCTCAATGATCAGACCACGGTGCACTGCATCATGCTGGCTGCCATGAGCAACGAGTTCAGTCACAGATTTGAGATGGCTCAGCCAAAGGACATGGTTCAAGTATTGGAGGATACCTTTGACACACCCGATGATGTGGAGAGGCACAAGACTAGTTATGCCATCTTCAACACTAAAATACGGGATGGTGCCTCTGTCACTGATCATGTATTGTACATAATCGAGCTGATGGAGCATTTGAGCAACCTCGACTTTTCTTTGCATGAACAGCTTGGGAAAGATGCAATACTAAACTCGCTGCTCAAGTCTTATCTCCCATTCCTCACTTATTATAGAATGTCAAAGCCTGAAGTAAACTATCACAGGTTACTGGGGTTGCTTCAGAACTTTGAGAAGGATCACCAACTCCACAAGAAGTCGGTGAACTTAATGAGAGGTTCGTCTTCTGATTCTCGATCCTTTGAGAAAAGGAAGAAGAACAAGAAGAAGAAAGTGAAGAAGGTGCAAGTTCAGGCTGGGACATCTGTGCAGGGCCAGACCAGAAAGATCAAGCCCGATAAGAGTCAAGCTAAATGCTTCTTTTGCAAGAAGTGGGGGCACTGGAAGAGGAATTGTCCTCAGTACATTACCTCCATGGACTCGAACAGGCAGAGAAAGAAGCAAGCTGTTGTTGGACAAGGTATTTATATGATAACTCCTTGTAATTTCTCTATTTGTGATATAACTGACTGGGTACTAGATACCCGTAGTCCTTACTATATTTGTAATTCGTTGCAGAGGTTGCAAGTCAGTAGGAGATTCGAGCAAGGCGAGAGGTTCCTGAACGTTGGAGATGGAAGATCAGTTTCAGTTCTAGCATTAGAAATCTTGAAACTTGTATTTGAGTCCTATACCGTTGTTCTTAATGACTGTCATTTCTATCCCAGTTTTTTTTTTTTAAATGTCATTTCTGTAGGCCTTCTGGCCAAAAATTATTATGAAATTTCAATAAAGAAATAAGTTTATAATATCATTGTGAATGGTGTTACTATATTTTGTGGACATTTGAACAATGATGTATATATGTTATCACAACCTGTTAATGTAGTCTATTCTATTGGCAAGTACCCTAGATTAGATAGTGTATCAAATATCTACTTATGGCACTGTAGGCTAGGTCATATAAACAAAAACAAGATAAACAGGTTGACTTAAGAGGGAATCCTTGAAGTCAGTGATTGTGAATCACTTCCAACCTGTAAGTTCTGTCTTCTTAGTAAAATGACCAAGTCACCTTTTATTGAAAAAGGTGAGAGAGCTATTAAGCTCTTGGGCCTAGTACATACTGATGTATGCGGGCCCATGAGCACAAGTGCTAGAGGTGGATATTTCTACTTCATCATTTTTACGGATGATCTATCCAGATATGGATATATCTATCTGATGAAACATAAATTGAATTCATTTGAAATATTCAAACGATTCTGAAGTGAAGTAGAAAAATAAATTGGGAAGAGTATTAAAACTCTTCAGTCTGATCGAGGAGAGGAATACCTTTCTGGTGAGTTTCTCACATATCTAGGAGAGAATGAGATTCTCTCTCAATGGACTCCTCTAGGAACACCACAGCATAATGGTGTGTCTGAAAGGAGAAATCGGACTCGGTTAGACATAGTCCGATTTATGATGGGTTTTGCCAGCTTGTCGATATCCTTCTGGAGATATGCACTTGAATCGGCCTGTTATCTATTAAATAGGATTCCAAGTAAGTCTGTAATTAAGACTCCATATAAGATATGGATAAAGTGTAAGCCAGCACTTTCACACCTTAGGGTCTGGGGGTGTCCGGCGTATATCAAATGGTTAGTTACAGATAAACTCGGACATAGGTCTAACAAATGCACATTCATTGGGTACTCCAAAGAGATCAAAAGATATTTTTTCTATCATGCTGATGAACAAAAGGTGTTCGTCAGCCTTAAGGCAACTTTTTTAGAAAAGGAGTTCTTTGGTGAAGGAACCGTTGCCTCTAAGGTTGAACTTGATGAAGTTCAATAGGTAGAAGGACCGACACCAATAGCTGAACCTGAGTCAGATTTGATTAGATCAGATCCGAAGTCCAATGTACCTGCTCCATTAAGACGATCCGGTAGAGTACCACGTCAGCCGGACAGATACTACAGTTTCTTGATCCGAGATGGTGATCCCATCGAACTTGATGAGAATGATGAGGATTCGATCACCTATATGGATGCAATGCAGAGATCTGATTTCGAAAAATGGCTTGAAGCTATGAAATCGAAAATGGAGTCCATGAAGGTCAACGATGTATGAACATTGGTTGACCCACCTGAAGGGATTAAACTTATTGGATGTAAATGGGTCTTCAAAAGGAAGAGAGGCACAGACGGAAAGGTGGAGATCTATAAAGCCCATCTGGTTGCTAAGGAGTATCGTCAACGTTATGATATTGACTATGACGAGACGTTCTTCCCTGTGACAATGCTCAAATCCATTCGGATAATGCTTGCAATAGCTGTCCATCTGGATTATGAGATCTGGCAGATGGATGTAAAGATAGCTTTTCTGAATGGAGAGCTGACCAAAGAGGTGTATATGATACAACCTGAGGGGTTTACATCCACAGATGAGTCCAAGGTGTGCAAGCTTCAAAGATCCATTTATGGATTGAAGCAAGCTTCTCAGAGTTGGAACATACATTTTGATAAGGTGATCAAAATGTATGGCTTCGTTAAGAACGGAGAAGAGTCCTGCATCTATAAATGGGCAAATGGTCCAGTTATGGTATTCCTTGTCTTGTACATGGATGATATTCTCTTAATCGAGAATGACATCTCCGCACTATAGGGAATAAAAGTTTGGTTGTCATCACAGTTTTTCATGAAGGACTTGGGTGAAGCATCCTACATCCTAAGGATGAAGATCTATAGGGATAGATCTAAAAAGATGCTTGGGTTATCCCATTCCACGTACATAGATACTGTACTGAAGAGGTTCAGTATGGAGAATTTCAAGAAGGGCTATCTATCGATAGGCCATTGAATTTCTCTCTCTAAGAAGGATTGTCTGACAACTCCTGAAGAGAGAGAACGTATGAGTAGAGTCTCATATGCTTCGATCGTGGGATCTATCATGTATGCCATGATATATACAAGGCCAGATGTGGCATGCTCATAAGAAGTAGTGAGTAGATACCAATCTGATCCTGGAGAAAATCATTGGAAAGTGGTTAAAGCGATCCTTAAGTATTTGAGAAATACTAAAGACCAATGGTTGGTTTATGGCGAGTTAGATCTGAAACTTGTGGGGTTCACAGACTCCAACTTTCAATCTGACCATGATGATAGCAGAAGCGTGTTGGATTATATCTTTACTCTGAATGGTGGAGCTATCTGCTGGAAGAGTTCCAAGTAGCATACTGTGGCAAACTCTGCTTGTGAGGCAGAGTACATCGCAACATCAGTGCCACAAAGAAAGTGTGTGGCTGAGGAAATTCATCATTGAGCTCAGAGTAGCATCCTCCCTCGATGGTCGATCCTGCTCTACTGCGATCGCACTAGTGCCATAGCTTAGGTGAAAGAACCCAAAGCACACCAGCGGATGAAGCACATTTTGCGCCACTTCCACCTGGTCTGAAAGATTGTGGATCTAGGTGATGTTGACCTTCAGAAGATCGACGGAAAGAAGAACCTAGCCGACCCCTTCACTAAAGCCCTAGCAATAAAGGAGTTCGACAATCACAAGTCGAAGATGGGTATTAGATACTGTGCCGAGTGGCTTTAGGACAAGTGAGAGTTGTTGAGAAATATATCCCAAAAGCCAATCGTCAAGCTATTGATGGTTGAGCAATCTTATATTGTAATTGATTTGTTAATAAATAAAATATATTTTTGATATTTTCATTATAAATTTTCATCTTCTAATGAACTTCATTGTTGTGATGAAGTCCTTAGGACTATTTAGGTTCGATAAAGAGAGGATTTATCGATTAGTTCTTAAAACTGTTCACGACCAAATGATGGGCTGTTAATAAGGACGATAGCTTCTATCGAGCATAGATCGATGCAGGCCATATAGGTTGATTATCCTCTTAACCAAGGAGTGTAGAGACACTGGTATGGCATATAGGTGAGATGTAAGGATACATCATCATTGAACGTGACCAACTCTAGAGCATTCTACTGTCGAGAATGTCTCTGATAGGATATAGGTATAAGTGTCTCTTAGACCTGAGATCGCCTTAGTGATTTGCAAGCAACTCACTGTGCTTTGGTACTGGACTAACTGAATTTTTAATTTCGTGATGGAAGGATTCTGAGCACAGTCAAGTACTTGCGAAGTCAGAGTGTGATCGAGATGGGATTGACCCCTCCAAGAGTTGTTGAAGAATGAGTCGCTGTATTTCAATTTAGCAAAATCTTGACTAGGATAATCCATCAGATGGATTTGATATTTTGAAATACAATGTGGACAACCTGATTAGAGTTGACAGTTGAACTCTAAGGTATCCTATGAATATTTTGGTCAAGGGGATGAATTATATGGAAACTATATCCGCATGGGTTCTAAGGATGTTGTTCTACACATTTGACCTATCCGACCGTCGGATATCATTGCTGGATGGTCACTTCGATTGGTACAGAAATTTATTCCTGTGCTACTGACTTAAGTTCAAACCTATGAGGTCACACACATTAGAGTTCACGATCCGATCGGATGGTTGATCAATGATTAAGAATCACTCTAGAGTTAAACGATCAATATAATTGACATTTAACCTAGTGCAAGTGTTGCAGGAGGATCGATTAGCAATTTGATTGCTAATTGGCTTAATTTGATTAAGCCAATAGGTTGAGATTAAGTCTAATTAAATATGATTTAATTAGATTTAGTTTGAGCTTGATTGGATCAAGTTCAATTGATTTATTGGATAAGCCAAGTGCAAGAAAAAAGTAGTCCTGGTTCAATTAGGACTTGGGTCAACCTAATTTCTAATTCAATTAAAAAATTAAATCAGATTTAAATTTAATTTAATTTGATTAAATTAGATTTTTAATTAGATTAAGATTTATTTTAATTAGATTGATTTGATTTTAGTTTGATTTAGTTTGAGAAACCAGATTGGAACAAGACATAGATTGAATCCTAGTAAGACTAGGATTCCATCTTGTGCCAATTTAGCCCCCATGCCCACTCTCTCTTATCCCATGCCCACTCTCTCTTATTTTATGTGATAAAACTTCTCTTTCAGGTTTTCACATATGCCTAAAACTTTTTTCTCTTTATCTCTTACATGAAAAGTGGTTGTTGATCAAGTCAAAGTAGGAATTAGTTTGGATTTCAAATTCTATGAGATAGAGTTTTAGGAAACCAAAACTCTTTCTTTATGACACTGATTTTATCTAAATTTTTTTTAAGATTTTTTTGGATTTTATGGCACATAATATGTGCCCTTTGCTGGTTGTCCATGCATAAAAAGAAAGAGGGGGCACCCAAGAGTTGGGTGCCCCTTGTCTTGCCATGTTTGGATAATCCTTGACTAGGTATTTGATCTAGACAAAGACTCTATCATATTTCTCTATTTAAAATAAATTTTTTCATAAAATTTTTATAAAAAATAGAGAAAAGAGAGACCTTTGGGGCATGCAAAAATCAGAGAGAAAGAAGGTTGGGGCATGGAGATACAATAGACACAAAATTAGGTGTCTAAGTGAGAGCAAAGAGAAGAAGAAGAGGGTCTTCTTCTAGGGTTGCTGTGTTCACCTCTTCCCTTCCTCTATCTTGAGTTTTTTGAGAGTATCTCAGATCTAAAACTCCTTCTCTTACTTCTCATCTTTGGAAGAGTCCTAATCAAGAAGAAGGAGGCATCTGATTGACCATCGAAGAAGGATCAGCGCAGTACTAGCATACTGTGTTGATTTTCTAGATCAGGACTTCTGATCGTGATTCGTGGGCTCGTATGGATAACTCCTAGAGATCGGACGTATGTGCAGCTCACAACATCATCCTTAAGCCTGGATCAGCAAAGTTAGAATGTCTAACTTACAAGATAATAGATCTAATCTATTATATTTTACATACATTAGATGTAGTATAGAAACATGTTGATATGATCAACATGTAATTCTTGCTCTTTATATTTTAATTTTTGATTTAACGCCATGTAATAATCATGTAATAAGATCTTAGATCTAGAGATTCTCTAGTTTTATAAGATAAATTTTAATTTATTTTAGTCTTTCGCTGTCTGATCTTGAAAAGTTTCAAGATTTAACCCTGAAACTCTAGATCTAATTCTTTCACCTTGGCCCAACGGCCATCTACTCTGACAAATCCCATGCACCGAAGAAAGTGATCATTGTAGGTGTTAGTGTTTGACAATCTACAAACAACCTCTTCCTCAAAGCTCACTCTAGACTCCCTAAAAATCACTGTAAGAGCCATACCATATGGCAAGGGAGCCTTAGATCTGTTCAAGGCTTCCCTCATGGCATCGATCATCAAAAAAGGCAGATTCAGGAGAGTCTTGAAGACAACATGGTGCATCAAGTAAATATCTTTATCAGTCATCAAATCATATCTTCCTCCTTCGGAGAAAAAAATCCTAGACACCATGTGGTGGAGCAATCTCATCTCCATGCTCAGATCCTTGGCTTCAATTTTTAAAAACTCTTCTACATCCTCTCTTCCAAGGATAGTCCTAAGCTTGATTTTTTTTCTGGAAAGCTCATCTAGGCAGCTACCTTCACAGGGCATCTGAAGGAGTCTACCTAGCCTAGGTGCATTCGGAATGATTTGGATACCCTTCACAATTGACCTCAAAACTCCATCAGTGAAGGCTAAATTAAAGTAAAATTTTATGACAAGATCAATGTAAACGGCTTGGATAAATTACAGAAAAATCTCCACCTTGCTTAATCAAATTTTCTCCAATAAAAAAACCATCACTCCTCAAGAAATGAAAATCTACATTTCTTTCCAGAGCTACTTTTCTTACAGATAGAGGGATCTTACTTGATGTGATTGGTGGAGAGGCTTGAGCTGGTGCTTGAGCTATCTTCTTCCTTTGTTCCTCAGCCTCCAAGGACCTCACTGACTTTCTTCTCTGTGGTAACCTCATTTTGAGGGCCATTGTCCTAAGGAGAGCAAAAAAATCGATCAAGAAGATAGAGAGGAATGAGGGATGGATGAAAATGAAGAGGAGAAGAGGGTTTAGGGGTGATTGTTATGGATTTTGCAAGTTAGGACTTTAGATTTGATGGAGAGAAAGAGGGTATGCTGAGAGAGAGAGTTTGCTCTAGGATTTGAGATGGAGATCCAAGATTTTGGGTGGATTTGAGGTCGGTGGAGAGCTAGGAGAGGAGCCTTAAGTTTGAGATGAGAGAAAGTGGAAGAGTCATAGAGTTTGAGTCACCCCAAATGAGTTTTAAAAGAGAGAGAAAATGGGTCAGCTCAAAAAAATGAATCACATATCCGTTTAATTGGGACGTCCCATGGGACGCCCCTTCCAGGGTAAGTATCAGGTGATGGGTAAAGATTTAAAAATAGAAAAAAATTTAAGAAAAAAAATTTGAAATGGGTTATATCGACTTGAGATGATTATAAGGGATCCAGATAAATTTTGGTATGATTTTTGATAAAATATTTCAACAGAAAAAAAATTGAGATTATATCTGAATAGCACTGATAATTTTTTAATTATCTTAAAAAAATCTCAAAAAAAGATAGATACGTTCCAAAATTAAGATAATAAAGTTAAGAGATTTTAGATAGATTTTGGGAGTGAAAATATGATTAGAGTTCAAGCAGAAGGATCTAAGATGTCAAATTCTCTCCTAATTTCATAAAATTTATTTTCATTTAGTGCTTTGATAAAAATATCAACTAATTGCTTTTCAGTATTCATGTATTCAAGTGTTATATCATTATTTTGAACATATTTTCTCATGAAATAATGTCTAATTTCAATGTATTTTGATCTAGAGTGTTAGATTGGATTTTTGGTCAAATTAATGGCACTAGTGTTATTACATCTTATGGGGATATTTTTAAGTTCAATATCAAAATCTATGAGTTGTTGTTTAATCCACAAGATTTGAACACAGCAACTTCCGACTACAATGTACTCGACCTCGATCGTTGATAATGCTATCGAATTTTGCTTCTTGCTAAACCAAAAAATTAAGTTCACTCCTAAAAATTGACAAGTTCTACTAGTATTTTTTCTATCTAGTCTACATCCAGCAAAGTTTGCATTTGAGTAACCTATTAAGTCCATAGAAGATTGCTTTGAGAATTAAAGTCCTAGATTTTGTGTTCCTTTTAAGTATTTAAAAATTTTCTTAATAGTAATTAAGTAAGATTCCTTAGGATTTGAATGATATCTAGCACACATGCATACACTAAACATTATATCAGATCTACTAGCAGTAAGGTATAATACAGAGCCTATCATGCCTCTATAAAATTTTGATTCAACATTCTTGCCATGTTCACCTTTATCTAATTTATAGAAAGAGATCATAGGTGTACTTACAATTTTTAAGCTCTCCATTCTAAATTTTTTTAATAGTTCTCTTGTGTACTTATTTTGGATGATGGAGATCCCTTCCTTCATTTGCTTGATCTGGAGTCCGAAGAAGAAGGTGAGTTCTCCCATTATGCTCATCTCGAACTCCCCCTGTATAAGCTTGATAAATTTTTGGCATAAATCTTCATTAGTAGATTCAAATATAATATCATCAACATATATCTGTACGACTAGAATTTCTTCATCTTTCTTTTTATAAATAGAGTTGTATCATTTTTTTCTCTTAAAAATTTATTTTCTAGTAAGAACTTACTTAATATTTCATACCAAGCCCTAGGAGCTTGTTTTAAACCATATAATGCTTTGTTTAACTTAAATACATGATTTGAAAGATTATGATTTTCAAAACCTGGAGGTTACTCTACATATACTTCTTCAATAATGTAATCATTTAGAAAAATACTTTTAACATTCATTTGAAATAATTTAAAGTTCATAAAATAAGCAAAAGCAAGCAGTATTCTTATGGCTTCTAGTCTTACAATAGGAGCAAATATTTCATCAAAATCAATTCTTTCTTTTTGATTATATCCTTTAGCAACTAATCTTGCTTTATTTCTGATTATATTTCCATCTTCATCTAATTTATTTCTATATACTCATTTTGTTCCTATTATGGGATGATTTTTAGATCTAACAACAAGTGTCCATACATTATTCCTTTCAAATTGATTTAGCTCTTCTTATATAGCAATTATCCAATTATAATCTTTTTCAACTTCATTTATTGTTTTAGGTTTTAGGTGTAAAATAAAAGCTACATAGTTACATACATCTCTAAGAGAGAATCTCGTTCTTACACCTTGTGCCAGATCACCAATAATTAATTTTTTGGGATGATTGTGGACATACCTTCATTTTTTTGGAAGATTACCTGTATCTTGAGGTTGTTCTTGAACGTTCTAATCATTGATACTTTCATACTCATATTTTTCTTTCAATTGATCCTTGTTTCACTCATTTGAGTCATTGATGGTGAGCTCTTTCATTCCATGTTCTATGATACCTGCATCATCAGCACCCTCTCTTTTTCTTGATGAAAGATTATTAGCTTCATTAAAAAT
This sequence comes from Elaeis guineensis, assembly GCF_000442705.2. Taxonomy (NCBI): domain Eukaryota; kingdom Viridiplantae; phylum Streptophyta; class Magnoliopsida; order Arecales; family Arecaceae; genus Elaeis; species Elaeis guineensis. The sequence goes on from NC_025998.2 coordinate 88,058,837, forward strand.
TACATAAATTGACTCTTCCACTACTAGTATTTTTTTATTAAATACTCTAAAAGCTTTGCTAGAAGTGAAATAGCTAAGAAGGATAGCTTCATCAAATTTAGCATTAATTTGCCTAAGCTATATTTGTCATTATTTAAAACAAAACAATGACAACTAAAATATGAAAATATCCTATATTAGGTTTTCTATCTTTTCATAATTCATAAGGTATTTTTTTTAAAATTGATCTTATTAAAGCATGATTTTAGATATAATATCCTGTGTTTATTGCTTCTGCCCAAAAATATTTTGAGAGCTTGCTTTCATATAGCATGGTATGGGTCATTTCTTTTAGGATTCTATTTTCTCTCTCTACTACTTCATTTTGTTGTGGTGTTCTAGATACTGAAAAATTATGATCTACACCTTTTTCATTATAAAATTTTTCAAAATTTTTATTTTCAAATTCAGTGCCATGGTCACTATGAATTGAAATAATTGGTAAATCTTTTTCATTTGACATCTTTTGATAAAACTTAGAAAATATTGAAAATGCTTCATCTTTAGATGCTAAAAACAAAATTAAAGAGAAATGTGAAAAATTATCAATAATTATAAAACCATATCTTTTACCTCCTAGACTGGTTGTTCTTGTAGGACCAAATAAATCCATATGTAAGAGTTTTAAAGGTTTAGAAGTTGAAATAATATTCTTAGATTTAAAGAAAATTCTTGTTTGTTTACCTACTTGACATACATCATAAATTTTATCTTTGTCAAAACTAATTTTTGACAAACTAAAAACCAAATCTTTTTTAATGATTTTTAAAAATATATGCATACTAATATATGCAAGCCTACGGTGCCAAAGTCAACTAGTCTCATTGATTTTAGCATTCATGACCACAAGATATTACATGTTTTGCATGAAAAGATTATCCAAATCAACCATATACACATTTCTATGCCTATGCCCAATGAATCTAATGCTATCATCAAAAGGACTAGTTACAATGCACATAGATGATTCAAAAACTATTTTATAATCTTTATCACATAATTGACCAATGCTTAAAAGATTATACTTGAGACCATCTACAAGTAACATATTTTTAATATAAGTGGAGGGAGTGATACCAATATTACCAATGTTGATGATCTTCCCTTTGCCATTATCTCCAAAGGTGACTATCCTTCCATTTTTAGCTTCCAATGTGATGAATTGAGATTCATCACCAGTCATATGTCTTGAGCATCCACTATCAAGATATCACTTTTATTTTATTGCTTGGGATGCAAGACACACTTGCACACATAAAGTCAAGTTTTAACCTTAGGTACCCAAGCTAACTTGGGTCCTTTGGGGTTAGTTACAATGGTTCCTTTTGAAACCCATATTTTCTTAATATTTTTATCAACAAAGCTATTTGATAAGCATGTATAAGCTTTATGCCCTACTTAGCTACATTTAAAATAAGTAATATTTGATAATTTGCTCATGGATGCATTAACAAAAATATTTTTTAAAAAATTTTATTTTCTAAGAGTGTTATAGTCAAGTCTGACTTTATCATATACAGCTTTTTGACTATCAATAATCATTTAAAGTTTGTTTGAACTTAGTGTAAATCTATCAACTATAGGTTTTAACTTGGTTACCTCTTCCTTTAGATCTTGATTTTCTTTTACAAGGATTTTGTTTAGGCTTGAAATTTCATTTTTTTCTTTTAATAGAGATTGATTCTTTATTTTTAATTCTTTATTTTTGCTGTCAACTTCTTTTTTTTCTTTAGTTGATACTTAATTTTTTAATTTTTAATTTTTATTTTTTACTCTTAATTTTTTTAGATCATCCAAAAATTCATGAAAAGCCTCTTACAATTTTTTATAAGAAAATTCATTTTGAGTTTCAGGGTTACCTCATTTTCATGTGCCATGAGGCACAGATTGGCTTCTTCATGGGATTCTTTATCTGTGATGGAGTCATCACTGTCGCTCCACATAGTCATCATAGCCTTTTTTTTTTGAACTTCTTTTGACTTTTTTTGAGCTGGAGATAGTCTGATCTGAAGTGGTCCAACTTCTTGCATTCATAACAGATGATGGGCTGCTCTTTTTCTTTTTCTTTATATGGCTCCCCCTTAGCTGGTGGTCTTCTCTTGGTCCCTTCCTCAGAATGTTGTTTCATGGTCAGCTCGTGGTTCATGAGGGATCCAAGTAGTTCCTCCAAAGGTCGAGTGTTTAAATCCTTGGCTTCTTAAATTGCAATGACCTTGGCCTCCCACGATCTTGGTTAAAATCTGAGCACTTTTCTCATAAGATCACTGTTAGAATAATATTTGCCAAAATATTTCAAACTATTTATGATATCAGTGAAACTGGTAAACATTTGAGTTATTAGCTCTTTAGGTTCCATTTTAAATAGTTCATAGTTATGCACAAGCATATTGATTTTAAACTTTTTTATTTGGTTTGTGCTTCTAACCTATCCTAAATTTTTTTAGCTGAATTGTAAGTAGAAATATGGTTGAATTCATTTGCATCTAAAGCATAATATAAAACATTCATGGCTTTAGCATTGAGCTGAGTTTTTTTTATCAAATTCATCCCATTCACCTTCTGACTTTGGGAGAGACACACCATCAATCAATTTAGTGGGTGTGTGGGGTCTATTTACTATGATACTCTATATATCATAGTCAAGTACTTGAATAAAAATTCTCATCCGAGCTTTTCAATAGGTGTAGTTTGACCCATTGAAAAGTGAAGGTCCATTTGTGGATTGCCCCTCGGCTAGAGATATGCTAAATTAGGCTGCCATTGACTTTGGCTCTTGATGGTTAAATTAAGTAAGGGCTAGAGCATCTGGCTCTGATACCACTTGTTGCCCAGATATGGAGCCCAAGAGGGGGGGTGAATTGGATCTTTTTAAAATTTTTGAGATTAGTGCACTCAAGTAATATACAAAATTATTTAGTAGAGTGAATTGATTAGCTATAAAAATAAAATCAAACACAAATGATAAGTAAGCAAGTATAAAGTATAAAGAATAAGTAAAGAGATGCAAGCACAACAAACACAAGAGATTTATAGTAGTTCAGTGCCAATCTTGCACCTACATCTACTCTCCAAGTCTCTACTTAAAAATTCAATTCAATAAAAAGATTTCAAGAATACAACACGTCGGACAACCCCAACCCTTGCTATCCAAGCAAGAACACTTATTTTTTAGATACAAACCTACCCTCAACACTCCAATTTCAGGTTCGGATCAACGTATCCAAGTTTTGAAGTCTTCCAAAACTCAAAACTCAAAATACAATAAGAAAAAAAATAGTGTATAGAAATTTTAGCACAACAACCTCTTAAATGAGCATAATAAATGTAATAGAAATATAATACTTGAGGGGAAGAAGCTTTTGCTGAACACCCTCAATGGATTTACACACTTGATTGCAGTTGGAGAGTGGTTGGTGAGCTGATTGAATGCTTCTTTCCTCTCTTTTAGAGAATTTTTGAACTTTCACAGATGTAAGCTTTGAATGCTTAAAAACTTATGATTTTCTACTTCAAAAGAGCATTTATAATCACTGTTGGTGCAAAAATCTGCCTGCACCGGAGAAGCTGGAGTTGTGGAGGTCGCAGTCACCGTCGGGACTTGCAAAGGAAGTCTAAACCGGAGTGGGGTTGCTCCGGCAAGACCCTCCGATGCTCAAGTCAGTTCTCTGCCTCAACAAGAATAGAGTGCTCGAACGAAAATTTTAGCAGAGTTTTGGGATAGAAAATAGAGCTTAAAGAATAACGTATCTGGGGTCCCCCTTTTATAAGCGGAGGGAGCAACAGACTGATAGCGATGTTTGTAACCGTTTGGCAGTGGGCTGCCCAGGAGTTTGTTGCGAAGAGTAGTGGAGTGGACCCGTGGCTATCACCGGGGCATGCCACATGGAGTCTGCCATGGGGAGCGGAGCGGCATCCGTTGTCGCGACTTGCCAGAGAATGGAAGAATCGCGCGGTATCCATCGCAGGAAGTGGAGCAGGATCGTGGCTATTATTGTGGCCTACCAGGGAGTGATGAAGCCGCGTGAAATCCGTCGCAGGAAGCGGAGCAGTGCTGTGGCCGTTACTGTGGACTGCCAGGGAGTGATGGAGCCGCACGGAATCTGTTACAGGAGGTGGAGCAGAGTCGTGGCTGTTGCTGCGGCCTGCCAGGGGGTCCAGGCCTATCGGCTGGAGTTCGGCTGGGGTGTCTGGCGGAGAAAGGTGGCTAGCCACCCGTCTAAGAGGAGCTCGGAGTCTGGCTCTCGCAGGAGTCCGGATGGAGTCTTCCTTCAGTCAAAGTTAGGGGTGAAGTCCGGCTCCCGTAGGAGTCCGGACGGAGTCTTCCCGTAGCCGAAGTCGGAGACGAGGTCTGTCTCCCGTAGGAGTCTGGGCGAAGTCTACCTGCAATTAAAGTCAGGGGTGAAGTCTGGCTCCCGTAGGAGTCCGGACAAAGCCTTCTTGCGGTTGAAGTCAGGGGTGAAGTCCGGCTCCCGTAGGAGTCTGGACGGAGTCTTCTCGTAGTCAGAGTCGGAGATGAGGTCTGGCTCCCGTAGGAGTCTAGGCTATGTCTACCTGTAATTAAAGTCAGGGGCGAAGTCTGGCTCCCATAGGAGTCCGGACGAAGCCTTCTTGCGATTGAAGTTGGGGGTGAAGTCTGGCTCCCGTAGGAGTCTGGATGAAGTCCTCCCGTAGCCGGAGTCGGAGATGAGGTCTGGCTCCCATAGGAGTCTGGGCGAAGTCTACCTGCAATTAAAGTCAGGGGCGAAGTTTACCTGTAAGCAAAGTCGTGGGTGGAGCTCGGCTCCCGTAGGAGTCCGGACGAAGTCCTTGTGCAGTCAGAATTGAGAACGAGGCCTGGCTCCCGTAGGAGTCCGGGCGGAATCTTCCCACAGCTAGAGCTGGAGACGAGATCTGGCTCCCATAGGAGCCCAGGCAAAGTCTACCTGCAATCAAAGTCAGGGGTGAAGTCCGGCTCCCTTAGGAGTCCGGATGAAGTTTACCAGCAATCGGGGTTGAGGACGGAGCCTGGCTCCCGTAGGAGTCCGGGCGAAGCCTTTCCGCAGTCGAGGTCGGGGATGAGATCCGGCTCCCGTAGGAGTCTGGGCTGAGTCTACCTGCAATTAAAGTCAGGGATGAAGTCCGGCTCCCTTAGGAGTCCGGACGAAGTTTACCTGTAAGCGAAGTCGTGGGTGGAGCCCAGCTCCCGTAGGAGTCCGGGCGAAGTCCTTGTGCAGTCAGAATTGGGAACGAGGCCCGACTCCCGTAGGAGTCCGGGCGGAGTCTTCCCGTAGATGGAGCTGGAGACGAGATCTGGCTCCCGTAGGAGCCCGGACGAAGTCTACCTGCAATCAAAGTCAGGGGTGAAGTCCGGCTCCCATAGGAGTCCAGACGAAGTTTACCAGCAATCGGGGTCGAGGACGGAGCCCGGCTCCCGTAGAAGTCCGGCGAAGCCTTTTCGCAGTCGAGGTCGAAGATGAGATCCGGCTTCCGTAGGAGTCCGGGCTGAAATCTGATAGTGATAGGAATCTACCGTTGGAGAAGTTCAGCCGTTGGCGAAGTCTGGGGTAGTTCGGATTGGAGTTGAACCTGGCTGGAAGAAGTCTGGAAGGGATTCGGGGAACAGCTGATAGTCGTAGAAAGTTGGCTGGCGGCGGAGCTTAGTGAGCGCTTAGGGTGATTTAATAGATAACTGGGGGAACTCATGTTGAAGGAGCTCGGGTGGTGTAGTAGGAGTTCATCCGTCGGGGGAATTCAATCAGCATTGTGGGAATCCGGCTGTTGGAGAAGTCCGGAGAGATACCATCTGCGGTCGAAAGCCGGAGGAGTCTTGGGAGGGTCAATCCTGTTAAGAACTTTGGCTGAGGGTATTTTATACCCAACACCAGTCCCCCTACTTCCGAGTTCGAATTTTGGATGAAGAAAGTACAGAAAGATTGTCACAGTCGAAGTTTCTCCCTCGATGTCCGCGCGCGATCGTCCTCAGATATTTTGGTATTTAATGTGCGTGCGTTGGAGTCTTTTCAAATCGAGGCGATCCGAAGAGGCTCTTTTGGAATCTACAGTGGAACGGTGCTCAAGGCGTGGTGCAATAAAGGCACTGTCAGCCGTCTGCCACTTTTTAACCGCCCGCTGTGGTGAGTGGGACACGCGACGAAAAGAGACCGGCTAGAGGGGATTCGCAATCGTCATTATGCCGGATCTCAGGGCCTATTTAAACCCGCACTCCTCCTCCAAGAGTCCCGCTCTATCTGACGGTCTCGTTCTGGCATCCTTCTTCTTCCTGAGAACTTCGATTTTTCTCAGCGCCCTTCCCAGCCTTAGGCGTTCCTCGAGCCATCCCTATTTTTGCACCTTCGTACTTCTTCGAATCGCCTAGGTTAGTCTCGAAACTCCTTCCTCTTTTTGTTCTTCCTTTTGGCATTCGATCTTTCTTCCTCTTGCTCTGCACATCAGTCCCCCGGGACCTTGTTCGTGATTTTCCTCAATTTTTAGGGATTTCGCCTCTGTAAGTGGTCTTCGTGTGATTCTAGATGTCTTCCAGGGGTTCTTCTTCTAGCGGCTCTAGGAGTTCGTCTGTCTCGATCTCCCAGAGTCCTCAGGCGGTAGATGAACCGGTAGGTAGAGCTGAACCTCGTCCGATTTTTGCACCAGACGCCATTCCTTGTTCTTTGACTCCGGATGAACTCCAACTGATAAGAGTTCAGTATGGGGTTCCTCCGGAGTACGAACTGAAACTTCCTGACCCGTCCAATCGGGCTAGTGCCCCTCCCCCCGGCTGCTCTGCCTGTACCAGGAAGCCTTCCGTGCCGGACTCCGACTTCCTTTGCCTCCTTTTGTCATTGCTCTTTTTCGATTTTTGGATATTTCTCTGGCTTCGGTTGCACCGAACTTCTTTAGGTTTTTGATAGGGTTCCTCTCTCTTTGTCATGTAGTCGAAGTCCAGCCCACCCTTTCCTTATTTAGATACTTCTACACCTTCAAGCATCATCCCACGGTGAAGGACTGGTGGTACTTCTCTCCTCAGTTCGGTAGGAAGGGGTTACTGAAGGGTGCCCCTTTTTCTATCCATAACTGGAAGGGAAAGTTTCTTTATGTTCGATGCCCGACCTTGAGGCTAGAGTTGCCCCCTTGGGGCTCCCTGAGGGACTCCATCCGCCAGGCGCCTAGCCTGGAGAGAGACGACCATCAAGCCTCCCAGAAACTCCTCAAATATCCAACTCTTTCTCTCCCCAACCTCCTGAAGGAGCAGTTTCTGTTCAACATCGGCCTGAGCCCCCTGGATCCCGCCAGTATTTCATCTCTCCTTTTTTTCCTTTCTTTTCCCTTCCTCTCTTTCTCCTACTTCTCTTCTTTTCTTCTTTTTCATGCCTTCCTTTTCTTTTCTCTTTCTTTTTTTTTTTTTTCAGGCATGGACGTCGAAGAAGCACAGATGCTTGCCAGGGGCCTGAAGGCTCTCAAAAGAAAGGGCACCGCGGCCTCTGGGCCGGCGAAGAGGGCCAGAGCGAAGGGGACGAGTTCAGCCATGCCCGCCCAAGCGACCTCAACCGCCGACGTCCTTCCAGACACTGAGCATCCCGCTGCCCGGGCTTCCCCGAGGGGTTTGAGTTCTCCTACCGAGGTCCCCACTTCAGAGACCCGTCCTGAGGAGGTGCCAGGGGGTGAGAGGAGGAAGAGGAGGAAGACCTTGGCCCGCAGGGTCGGCAGTCGTCGGGCTGCCACTGAAGGTCCCGCGGCTCTGAAGAGGAGCAGGGGGATGATCCCTTTAGTGATAGGGATCTAATAAAAAAGCTGGTAGACGGGTGCTCACTGCCCGAAGTCATCCAGAGGATCATCCGCGTCGATCCTACACAACGAGTCTGGGACTCGCTGGGGGCCTTCCTTGAGGTAAGTAGATTCGTCCTCCTTTTTCCTTTCGCTTCTTCATTTAATTAACTTTCCAGCTCCCATTCTGACTCTCCGGTCGCCCCTGCAGCTCGGGCACCAACTCCTCGCCAACATCGAGACGACAAACAAGGTGGTGGAAGGTCAGCAGGCCGAGGCTGTCCGCCTTAAGGAAATGGCCCTCGAGGTGGCCGATCTTCGAGAGGCGCTTGAGAGAGAGAGACAGACCTCGGCGGAACAGAAGGCCGACCTGGAGGAGATGGTGAGGAGGGCGGAGGGAGGCCGAGGTTGCCAACATGGTGGAACAGATCCCGACCCTGGTCTCGGAGGCCAGGAGTCAAGCGGTGGAGGAGTTCAAGACTTCCACCGAAATGAAGAAGTTGAAGGTTGAGTTCGGTCAAGCCGCATTCAATAAAGGGTTCGAGCTCTGCCAAGAGAAGATGGTCATGAAATTCCTCGAGCTCGACCTCAGCTTCTTGGATGAGGCATCCGAGGATGAAGCTGGACCCTCCACCGCCGTTGCAGCTGCCACGGTCCACCCCCCAGAGGTGCCGAGTCCCCCCGTTGATCCAGAGGTCCAAGACCTCTAACTTTGTATTCTTCCTTTATTGTCATTTTTCTTCTTTCTTTTGTCTTCAAGAAATGTTCAGTCAATAAAATTGGTCTCCTCCTTTTGGGGGACTTTTCTTCTCTTCTTTTTCTTTCTTTCTTTCTTCTTCTTTGTAATGAGCTGCATTTTAACGTGTTGACCTCCCGATGGCAGCGCCCCGCCGAAGTGCTTCCCTTGCTTCAGGGGATTCCTCTGAAGTCTACAATCCAGCGGCTGAAGAAGGAAGTCCTCCATTTAACAAAAAGGTCGAAGAAGATGAAAGGCGAGCTTCGTAGGTTGAGGGAGAGTCATTCTGAAGCCACCACGGAGGCCACCTACTTTCGAAATCTCCACGTGAAGGGAATCATGGAGTACAGCCGGAGGAAGGCGAACTTTGAGAAGGAGCTTGAGGAACATAAGAAGCGTGCCAGTGATCAAGTTTGGGCTCAAGCCGCCAAAATCAGTTCCCTCAGGGTGGAGCTGTCGGCTGCCCAGGAGAGGATTGGCCAGCTGGAGGGAAGTTCATCCCGGCTTTTGACTTAGGCCGACAGCGACCGGGAGTGGTCAAAGAAGGTCTCCGACCTCCAGCAGTAGCTCCAGGATGCCGAGGCGAGCTACGATGCGTACCGGGCTGGCTGGCGCAAGCAAGTGGACGAATACAAGGGGAGACTCAGGGTGACGACCGACGAAGTTGCCCATCTTCAAGGGCAGCTGGCTGGCAGGGCTCAGCTCGCTTCCTCTCAGGATTTCAGCAAACTCCAATCCCTGAGAAGAACTGCAAAAGAGCTTTCTATCACCCTTGGGGGGAGGACGGCCGAGCTACAGCAATTGAAGATCCAGCTGGCATGCGAGCAGCAGGCCGTCAAGGATGCGGAGGCAGAATCCGAGGTCATGAGAAAAAGGCATCGAGAGGTGGAGAGCGAAAGCCAGTGATTTCATCGAATATACATGGAGATATTAATGAGAGAGAGAGAATTAGAAGCAGAAGTCGGACGTTTAAGGGGTTCCCTGGCGAGGGTCGAAGTCGAAAGTCTGAGGTCGGAGGAAGCCAGGCCCCCTTAGGGCTCTTTTTGTCCTTCCATCTTCCCATGTATATATTTTTTTCTTCTATTGTTTCATCTTGTTCTTGTCATTTTGCTTTTCTTTCTTTAGCCTACTGGGCTTTGTAGTGCATATTTTGTGAATGAAATGAAAAGAGGATTTTGTGTTACCTCATCCACGTGTCGCATTAAATCGTCATCCGTCGAACTTCTTTCGTCTCTTGACTTGTTCGACGTCGGTGTCGTTCGGAGGTGCCCAGTCGTCGTCATGTTGATTTGCTTTTCTTGTCGTCCATGGTCATAGGCTCGAGCTCATGGTCTGAACTTCGCATTACCTTGGAGGAGTCATTATTTTCTTGACCCGCGTCGAGAGCCTTCTTAGAGGTCGGGGATGCTCGATAGGAGCTCCCATCTTTGTTGAGATGAAGTTCCCTATATTTTTGGTGTAGTTTATTCTTCATCTATTGCCGATGTAGTTCGTCGCTTTTTCTTGTTAATTTTCCTTCTCTTTTCTGAGCGAGGATCCTCCCCTTGCTTTTCGTGGGGTCGCGTAGAGGTGTGGAGGTGCCATTGAGGGGACTTTTTCCTTTATCCGATCATGTTGGGTGACCAGATTTTTATCATCATCAGGATGAGGTCCTCCTTCTGTCCTTGACGTAGTTGATCTCAGCTCAGATTAGGATGAGGTTCTCCTTCTATTCCGAACGGAGTTGTGGGGGCACATAAAGGTCATTGCGAGGGCCTCTCCCCCCATCCGGTCTAAAAGAATCGGGTCTTCGACTTTGCTCATGTCAGGATGAGATTTCCTCCTGTTCCTAACATGGCTGTGGGGGCACATTAGGGCGTTGTAGAGCCTCTCCCCCCATCCGATCTAAAAGAATCGAGTCTTCGACTTTGCTCATGTTAGGGCGAGGTCCTCCTCCTGTCCCTAACATGGCTATGGGGGTGCATAAGGATGTTGTAGGGCCTCTCCCCCCATCCGGTCTAAAAGAACCGAGCCTTTGACTTTGCTCATGTTAGGGCGAGGTTCTCCTCCTGTCCCTAACATGGCTGTGGGGGCGCGTAAGAGCATTGTAGGGCCTCTCCCCCCATCCGGTCTAAAAGAATCGGGCCTTTGACTTTGCTCATGTTAGGGCGAGGTTCTCCTCCTGTCCCTAACATGGCTGTGGGGGCACGTAAGGGCATTGTAAGGCCTCTCCCCCCATCCGGTCTAAAAGAATCGGGCCTTTGACTTTGCCTATGTTAGGGCGAGGTTCTCCTCCTGTCTCCAACATGGCCCAGGGGGCATCCAAGGGCCGTTATATGGGCCTCTTCCCTGATCCGATCTTAAAATAATCGAACTTTTATCTTGCTCATGTTAGGACGAGGTTCTCCTCCTGTTCCTAACATGACCATGGGGGCACTCAAGGGCCATTATATGGGCCTCTCTCCTGATCCGATCTTAAAATAATCGGACTTTCATTTTGCTCATGTTAGGACGAGGTTCTCCTCCTGTTCCTAACATGACCATGGGGGCACTCAAGGGCCGTTATATGGACCTCTCCCCTGATCCGATCTTAAAATAATCGGACTTTCATTTTGCTCATGTCAGGATGAGGTTCTCCTCCTGTTCCTAACATGACCATGGGGGCACTCAAGGGCCGTTATATGGGCCTCTCCTCCGATCCGATCTTAAAATAATCAGACTTTCATTTTTCTCATGTTAGGATGAGGTTCTCCTCCTGTTCCTATCATGACCTTGTTTTAATTGTTTGAAGGGGTTATCCTCAATCGTAACAAGTCCATGCCAAAAGGGAAAGACATGCAAAGTCGAAAAGAATTTTGATTCAAAGTAAAGTCATGAGTAGTACATTTATAGGTTTCTTGAGTCCCATGGTCGTGGAAGGTCTGCTCCTCCTTGAGGCCCTTCGGTGATGGAGTCGATGGTCCCGATTGGAGGCCGATCTCTGGGCTGCTCCTCCCTCCTTGGCAGTTCAGGTTGCGGCAGGGCCCTTGGCCGATCTTCTCTACCCTCAGGCCGGCGTCGAATGAACCTATCGAGTCGACCTCGCCGGATGAGCTCCTCGATCTCATCTCGAAGCTGGATGCATTCCTCCGTGTCATGGCCGTGGTCGCGATGGTAGAGACAGAACTTGTTGGGGTTGCACTTCCCGGGGTGTGTGCGCATCCTCTCTGGCCTAGGGAGCTGCTCCCTGACCTCCATCAGTACCTGGGTCTTCGAGCCATTGAGGGAGGCGTAGTTGCAGAATCTTCCCGATGGAGAACCCCGCCGGACTCTGCGGTCTGGACTTCTCTGCCTACGTACCCGAGGAGGAGTATGGACACGCTTGTGCCTGGGAGGAGTTCGAGAACGTGGCTGAGCTTCTCTCGACCCTTTTTCGACTGCGGGCTTACTCGAGTCTCCCACCTGCCACTCTCTCACAGTCTCCTCATCCTTCATTTTGAAGGCTTCTTCCGCTCGGGCGTACCCTTCAGCCCGAGCCAACAGATCAGCAAAATTTCTGGGGTACTTCTTCTCCAGGGAGAACAAAAGGTCATTCTTCTGAAGGCCGTCCTTCAGAGCGGTCATTGCTACCGATTGGTCCAAATTTTGGACCTCCAGTGCTGTGACATTGAAACAATTGATGTAGGCCCGAATAGACTCCCCCTCCCTCTGCTTGATATTGATGAGGGACTCTGAACCCTTCTGGGGGCGCCGGCTGCTGACAAAATGGGCCACAAATTGATGGCTCATCTGATCGAAGGAAAAGATGGTACCTGACTTCAGCACCAAGTACCAATTTCTCATCGCTCCCTTCAAGGTGGATGGGAAGGATCGGCATAGAATGGCATCGGGTGCGCCATGAAGCAGCATCATCGTCCGGAAGGCCTCCAGATGATCAATTGGGTCCGAAGTCCCGTCGTAGCTTTCGAACTGAGGGAGTTTGAAGTTTGGCGGGATCGGTTCCTACATGATCATTTGAGAAAAGGGAGGGTTAGTGCAAATATCTTCACCATAAGTGGGGGGAGCATGGCGGAGTTCTTCGATCCGTCAGTTCATCTCCTGGAGCCTCCGGTCCAAGAAATCCTCTTGACTACAGGTCTCGAGGGTCCTCTGGCAGAATGGGGGTAGAGATCTTCTAGGGGTGGAGTCGTGATCCGACTGAGGGCTCTCCACCCTCGGGTTCGTCTTCCCAGGAAAGATGGGGTGGCTGGCCCAAGTGGCCCGCCCTACTGCCGGATTCTGGTGTTCCGGTGATACTCTTTTCAGGCACACTGATGCCTGCGGCTACTGCTGCTGCATGGCCTGCACAGCTTCAGTGAGGCCTCTGACCTGCTGCGCCAGCAGATCAAATTGCTCCACGCCGACCGCCGTTGCCGGAGGAGGAGGAGGAGGCTGAGAAACTGGAGGTGAGGTCGGAGCCTGAGATCTGGTCGCGGAGGCCGTGGATCGTCGCGTGGATGCCTTGCGGGGAGGCATCGGGCAAAGATCAAGTGGGGGAAGGAGAAGTGGATGTCGGAGAAGACGACCAGAAGCGATCCCATTGAGCGCTCCTTTAAGAACAAGGGTACTGCAAAGATACAGCCGCCCTTCCTCTAGCGCCAATCCTGTTGGTGCAAAAATCCGCCTGCGTCGGAGAAGCTGGAGTTATGGGGTCGCAGTCGCCGCCGGGACCTGCAAAGGAAGTCTAAACCGGAGGTGGGGTTGCTCCGGCAAGACCCTTCGATGCTCAAGTCAGTTCTCTGCCTCAACAAGAATGGAGTGCTCGAATAAAAATTTTAGCAGAGTTTTGGGATAGAAAATAGAGCTTAGAGAATAACATATCTGGGGTCCCCCTTTTATAGGTGGAGGGAGCAACAGACTGATAGCGATGTTTGTAACCGTCTGGCAGTGGGCTGCCCAGGAGTTTGTTGCAAAGAGTAGTGGAGTGGACCCATGGCTATCACCGGGGCGTGCCACGTGGAGTCTGCCACGGGGAGCGGAGCGGCGTTCGTTGTTGCGACTTGCCAGAGAATGGAAGAATCGCGTGGTATCCGTCATAGGAAGTGGAGCAGGATCATGGCCATTATTATGGCCTGCCAGGGAGTGATGGAGCCGCATGGAATCCATCGCAGGAAGCGGAGCAGTGCTGTGGCCGTTACTGCGGCTTGCCAGGGAGTGATGGAGCCGCACGGAATCTGTTACAGGAGGTGGAGCAGAGTCGTGGCTGTTGCTGCGGCCTGCCAGGGGGTCAAGGCCTATCGGCCGGAGTTCGACTAGGGTGTCTGGCGGAGAAAGGTGGCTAGCCACCCGTCTGAGAGGAGCTCGGAGTCTGGCTCTCGCAAAAGTCCAGATGGAGTCTTCCTTCAGTCAAAGTCGGGGGTGAAGTCCGGCTCCCATAGGAGTCCGGGCGGAGTCTTCCCGTAGCTGGAGTCGGAGATGAGGTCTAGCTCCTGTAGGAGTCTGGGCGAAGTCTACCTGCAATTAAAGTCAGAGGCGAAGTCCGGCTTTCGTAGGAGTCTGGACAAAGCCTTCTTGCGGTTGAAGTCGAGGGTGAAGTCCGGCTCCCGTAGGAGTCTGGATGAAGTCCTCCCATAGCCAGAGTCGGAGACGAGGTCTGGCTCCTGTAGGAGTCTGGGCGAAGTCTACCTGCAATTAAAGTCAGGGGTGAAGTTTACCTATAAGCGAAGTCGTGGGTGGAGCCCGGCTCCTGTAGGAGTCCGGGCGAAGTCCTTGTGCAGCCGGAATTGGGAACGAGGCTCGGCTCCCATAGGAGTCCGGGCGGAGTCTTCCCGCAGCTGGAGCTGGAGACGAGATCTGGCTCCCGTAGGAGCCCGGGCGAAGTCTACCTGCAATCAAATTCAGGGGTGAAGTCCAGCTCTCTTAGGAGTCCGGACGAAGTTTACCAGCAATCGGGGTTGAGGATGGAGCCCGGCTCCCGTAGGAGTCTGGGCGAAGCCTTTCCGCAGTCGAGGTCGGGGATGAGATCCAGCTCCGGTAGGAGTCCGGACTGAGTCTACTTGCAATCAAAGTCAGGGATGAAGTCCGGCTCCCTTAGGAGTTTGGATGAAGTTTACCTGTAAGCGAAGTCGTGGGTGGAGCCCGACTCTCGTAGGAGTCCGGACGAAGTCCTTATGCAGCCGGAATTGGGAACGAGGCCCGGCTCCCGTAGGAGTCCGGGTGGAGTCTTCCCGCAGCTGGAGTTGGAGATCAGATCTGGCTCCCATAGGAGCCCGGGCGAAGTCTACCTGCAATCAAAGTCAGGGATGAAGTCCGACTCCCATAGGAGTCCGAACGAAGTTTACCAGCAATCGGGGTCGAGGACGGAGCCCGGCTCCCGTAGGAGTTCGGGCGAAGCCTTTCCACAGTCGAGGTCGGGGACGAGATCCGGCTCCCGTAGGAGTCCGGACTGAAATCTGATAGTTGCAAGAATCTACCGTTGGAGAAGTTCAGCCGTTGGTGAAGTTCGGGGTAGTTCGGATTGAGTTGAACCTGGCTGGAAGAAGTCTGGAAGGGATTCAGGGAACAGCTGATAGTCATAGAAAGTTGGTTGGCGGCGGAGCTTAGTGAACGCTTAGGGCGGTTTAATAGATAACCAGGGGAACTCATGTTGAAGGAGCTCGGGTGGTGTAGTGGGAGTTCGTCCGTCGGGGGAATTCAATCAGCACTGTGGGAATCCGGCTGTTGGAGAAGTCCGGAGAGATACCATCTGCGGTCGAAAGCCGGAGGAGTCTTGGGAGGGTCAATCCTGTTAAGAACTTCGGCTGAGGATATTTTATACTCAACAATCACTATTTGTACTTGAGAATATTTTAGTATCGATTTAGAGCCATTGGAGAGTATTTAATGTGCATTAAATACATCAAAAATAAGTTAAAAACTAGTCGTTATGCATGCTCGTCAGAATGGGACGTCCCACGAGGTGCCCCACTGACAATGGGATGTCCCATGGGATGCCCCAATTGGCCAAACAGAAAATGAGCTTTTTATTTTGATCTTAAGGTCTCAGGGGTCATCCCACATGGGTCGTCTCACTATGTGGGTCATCTTACATGAGTCATCTCACTGCATGCCATAAGTCAAAACAGTGCATGACGACTACCTAATGAAATGAGATGATCTAGATGGATCGCTTCATTTTGTGCCAACCTAATTTTTTATGTATTTAAGGTTCGAAACTCACCAGAATACTTTCAAATGCTTTCAAATCAATTCAATACTTCTAAAAGATTTCAAAAAAATCTCTAATTTGTAGAAACTTCAACTTTGACACACTTGATGGAGCTTTTCAAACTCAATATTTTGAACTATCTGAAACATTACAAAAATATTCTCCAAGGATAAGAAACTCATTAGTAGTCCCCTCAAATAATTTGTGATCATCAAAATCAATTCTTAGGGCAATAAAGATAGCCCTTACTTAGAGAGATGGAAGGAAAAACTAGAGTCAGAGGCAGAGCATACCTCTTTCTTCTTTTTTCTTCTTCTTCTATGCCACGAGTGGACTTCCTTCTCAAGGGAAGCTTCATCTTCATTGCCATAGGAGAGCCAAGAGGTTGCAAGACCGACCAAAAAAGATGATAGCAACTCAAAATAGGTGAAGGAAGTAGAGGAAGAAAGGATTTTGGAGAAGAAAGAACTGAATGGCAGAGAAGAGGGTTTTGGGCACAAAGGTTCTTCAAAAGAGTGGATTTTCGCCTGAAAGATGTAAATAGAGAGTTGATCTAGCTTCTTTGGTGTGGGATTTGAGGATAGAACAGAGAGATTTGAGCTCTGGAGGTGGTTAATGGTGGGAGTGGTCAGTTCAATGTGGAAGACAAGAGGAAAGAGGGAGATAGGTCATCCCCTTTTTCGATTTAAGAAGGAAGAAGGGCAATAACATGAATATGAGGAGCAAGGCATCCTAAAAATTATATTGAAAAGGACCCCAATGCCCTTAAATGGCATCCTATTTGATCTTCCTGTCCGCATGGGTCGACCCAAAGGTGCACCCTTTTGGTCAAAAATACAAAAAAATGGAAAAAAAATTTAGAAAAAATAGAAAAAAACTTGGAAACCAACAATGCCCAAGAGAGAAGAGTAGTTTGAGCTCAAGGTAGTGAAATTGAGACTTTAAAGATTGAACCAAAGAGGAAAAAAAGAATCAAGGAATGATATTTAGGCAAACGGATCAAGAATTCCTAATTCTCTCCTAATTTCACAAAATCTATCCTTAATGTCTTAGTTGTTAAAAAATATATCCTAAAACTAATCGTATGGATGATTGTGCTCATTTTGTAATATATATATGAATTATTAATCAATGAATAAAATTTTTTTGACATCATTCATCACAAAGTTATATCTTTCTTGCTAGAACTTTTGTGCTGTGATGAAGTCCTTAAAACTATAAAGTAATCGATAAAGAATGATTTATCGTATAGTTCTTAAATATATTCATGACCAAATGATACGTCATTAAAGGACGATAATGTTTATCGAGTGAAGGTCATTGTGTGCCATATAGGTTGGTTGTTCTCTTAACCAAAGAGTGTGGAGACATTGATATGGCATACAGGTGAGATGTAGGAGTATATCGTCACTGAATAAGTGACTCACCTGCTGAGCGCTCTGCTGTTAAGAGCAGCTCATGAAGTGTATGGACATAAGTGTCTCTTAGACCTAAGATCACCACAGTGACTTGTAAGCAACTTACTGTGCTTTGGTGTCGGACTATCTACAATTCTAATTTAGTAATGGAAGGCTATTGGATACAGTCAAGTACTTATGAAGTCTATATGTGGATTGAGATGGAATTGATTCTTTTGGATTATAGAAGCTGATGTATCACTGTATGTTGCCCAGCTATGCAATCCAAGAGGAGGGGTGAATTAAATTTTTAAAATTTTAAAGTTAATTTAGAATTATGAGGATTAAATAACAATAAGCAGGATATATGTAGAGAGTGATTTAAGCAAGGTGTAGAAATTAGATGTAAAAATGCAAGAAGATAAAAAAATTTAAAAAAAGAGCAAGTAAGCACAACACAAATAAATAAGATTTATAGTGGTTCGGTGCCAACCTTATACCTACATCCACTCCCCAAGCTCCTACTTGAGAATTTAAATCCACTAAACCGTATTCAACAAGAATACAACGTCGGTACCTCCGACTCTAGCTATCTCAAGATAGAACACTTATTTTCTGGATACAAGCCAACCCAATATAATTCGATTCAAGGTTCAGACCAACCTTTCCAAGTTTTAAAATTCTTCCAAAACTAAAAATCAAGACAAAACAGAGTATGTCAGTTAATCATATGAAAATACAAATTTAGCTCCTTTTAATGAGCAAATAAAACTTTAAATGCACTTTACACAATAAGAAGGAAGCTTTTGTGATTTTTCTCAAGGTAGTTGAAGATTTGAATGAGCTCTTGAGAGGTTGGTGAACTTGAATTGAAAGCTTCTTTTGCTTAAAGAGGTCTTTTTGCTTAGGGTTGAAATGAATGCTTGAATCTCTTCAATCTTGCTTTTTTTTTCCTCCTTTAAGTACCTTTATAGCTTCAATAGATGGTAGAAATAAATTTAGGCTAAAATAGAGCCATTGGAAATCATTAAAGGAGTATTAAATACTATCAAAAAGAGCTGAAAACTAGCTGTTACGGAAGTTTCTGTCACAGGAGGTCGACTCATGGAGTCGACCTATACACAGGGTTCGACTCATGGGGTCGATCTCTGTGGCACAAAATAGAAAATCACTGTTCTGTATCTTTGGCCTGCACAGCAACAGAGGTCGACTCATGGGATCGATCTTTTTGGGTGTGCCAACCAAAAATAGTATGCCGTTCAGCCCCTTTTGACAGGAGTCAACTCATAGGATCGATCCAATTCTTTAAACTTGAATTTCTCTCAACATATCCATCCAAAAAGTATGATTTTACCTCCAATAGATCACAAATCTTCTATTCTTGCTCTTGAGGCTTTCGAATCAAAACTTGATAAAATTATAATTTTGCCTCTGAAATATAATAAATCTTTTTCCAAGCTAAAATCATTAATAACCCCCTCAAATGTGTTGCAATCATCAAAATCAATTCATGGAGTAACAATCTCCCTCTTTTTGATGATGATAAAATACTTGAGCAAAAGCAAAACATAACATATATAATGCATTAATCAAGAATTTTAAATTTATGAAGATGCATCGCTTAAATATTATAGCCAATTATTTGAATAAAATGCATCATGAGTAGTTTGTAGATTAGTGTTAAGATAGCTTATAAGATCATTTTTTTTGACAAATTTGCTTTGATAATTTTGCTTATTGCTCGATTTTAGATAAGTTTGCTTATTGCTCGATTTTAGATAATTTTGCTTATTGCTCGATTTTGTTCATCTACTCCCCTTTTCTGACAATATCAATTAAGATTATTACTCCCACTTTTTAAGAAAAAAAAAATGAAAGAGACTCCCCCTCACTATAGCAATCATAAAGGGCATTTTAATTTGCTCATATAGATGATATTGCCATTCATAATATTTCATAACACATATATGAGGTATTTTTCACATCATATTAAGACATTTTAATTAATGCCATTCATAAAAATCAATCCAAAGATATTCATCGAAGTTAAAAGCATATATATGTATATATCCAAAATGTAACATAAGTGTCACAATACATACGAGTCAAGTCAAAGTACATAGGCCATACAAAAATTATGGATAAAAATACAACTATCCATGAGTTAATCAGCCAATAATTACAAAGGCCATAAGTTAGAACCTGGACATAAAAGACTAACTATGCTAGATCTAATTGATATCATGGCTAGAGGGATCAGAATCTGAAGAGTCAGAGATATGATGAGGAGTTTCAGGATCAAGGCCACGGGCATGTCCTCGACCTCGTCTGCCTCGACCACAGGTAGAAGTACCGGCACGAGTAGAAGGGCGAGAAGATCCTGGAGCTTGGGAAGCTATGGACTGTGCTAGGAGAGAAAGTCTAATGGTGTCCAATTGTTCCAAAGTTCTTGTCATGGACTGCATCAAGGCACCAATCTGAGTAGAGACAGTCTTACTGGAGTCACTGAACTGTCTCCTTAAGAAGTCAAATCCACCCTCTAAAACTCCTCGAAGTCTAGCCACCTCTGCAGACAGGTTGGAGACCTTTGTGATGTCCTCTGTAGCTGGGGATGGGATGGGCTAAGGATAATATCTACCTCTACAAATCTAGAACTCTATCCGTCAGTCTCAGAACACATCCCTTAAGCTCCTCAAGTCATACGGACTGAGCTATGAGCATCTAAAAGATAGTGGAGATATGAGGGATCAAAGTCTGGTCTGAGTCTGCCTGAGAAGTTGATCTCTAAGCAAAGACTGAGATAAAATAAAGGCAACATGCTGGGACATCAACTCAATCTGATTATCTACAAGTCTGAACTCTAAAGAATGTACCCTGCTCTCTGACTGTGGAACTGAAGCATGCCTCCTCACTAACTCTGAGGGACTAACCTCGTGATCAAATACAAACTGAATATCAGGAGATGCTATATGATCACGAGGAGATGAAGATGGTCCCTCCTCCTCTGCTCTCTCCTCAACACCCTTCGTGTTGGGAATAGTGTCCCAAAGCCAATCATCAGCCTGTTGATGGTTGTGCTCCTTTTGTATTAGTATATAAATTATAAATAAATAAAAGTTATTTTAGTATTTTTTATCATAAATTATTTTATCTTCTAATGAACTCCTGTTGTTGCTCCTTGGATTGATTTTGATGATTACAAAGCATTTGAAGGGGTACTAATGATTTTCGCTTGAAAAAGACTTATTGCTTTTCAGGGGCAAAATTGTAATTTTATCAAATCCTGATTTGAAAGCATCAAGTGATAGAACAAAAGATTTATGATCCATTGGTGAAAATTTTATTATTTTTGGACATGTATTTTGAAAGATATCCATATTTCAAAATTTGAGTCGACCCCATGAGTTGACTCATGGCACAATGAGCTAATTGGCACGCAGAATTTTTGGCTGGCACAGTCTTGGCACTGTCTGTGAGTCGACCCCATGGGTCGACCCCCAGGCATGAGTCGACCCATGAGTTGATCTCTGCTGTTTTTAGGTCAAATTTACAGAACCTTGGTTTTCTGTTGGTTTTCTGTTGTTTTTCCACAGAGGTCGACCCATGAGTCGACCCATGAGTCGACCCTTGTGATGGAAAAATTCCACAACGGCTAGTTTTTAACCCATTTTAAGTGCATTTAATGCTCATTTAATATGGACTAACGGCTCTATTTCAGCCCAGATTGTTCTTCACTATTTCGTAAAGCTATAAAAGGGACAAAAAGATGGGAATCATCAAGAGGAGAGATTTTTGAAAAGAGGATTTCAAGCTTACTTTTCATCCCTAAGCAAGAGCTCACTCCAAGCATTCAAGAAGCTTTTAATTCAAGCTCACCAACTCCTCAAGTGCACATTCAAGTCTCCAACCACCTTGAGAAAATCGAAAAGAGCTTTCTTCTCTTTGAGTAAAGTATATTTAAAGCCTCATTCGCTCATTAAAGGAGCTTCTTTTGTATTTACTATGCTATTGATTGTTATACTCTGTTTGAGTTATTATTTTTGTTTTGGAAGGGTTCCAAAACAAGGGAAGGTTGATCCAAAACTTGAATCGGAGTGTATTGGGTTGGCTTGTACCCAAAAAACAAGTGGACTAGCTTGGGATAGCTAGAGTCGGAGGTTCCGACGAGTGTATTCAAGTTGAATACAAGTTAGTGGATTAGAATTCTCAAGTAGGAGCTTGGAGAGTGGATGTAGGTACAAGGTTGGCACCGAACCACTATAAATTTTTTTGTTTGTGTTGTGCCTAATTGCTCTTCTTTAGAACTTCTTTATTCTCTTGCATTCTTGCTTTTAATCATTAGCCTTGAATCAACTATACTCTCTCTATTTATTTAGCTATTGTTAAATATTTTTCATAAGACATAAGTTAAGTTTAAAATTTTTAGAAACCCAATTCACCCCCTCTCTTGGGTTGCATAGCTGGACAACAAGTGGTATCAGAGCCTGGTGCTCTAGCCCTACTTTGATCTAACCAATCAAAGAGCTAAAGATCTACGGCAACTCAAGTTGGCACTTCTCTAGCCGAGGGGCAGTCCACTAACCGACCTCCACTTTTCAATGGGTCCAACTATACCTATTGAAAAGCTCGGATGAAAATTTTCATTCAAGCACTCGACTATGATATGTGGAGTATCATAGTAAACGGCCCTCACACACCCACTAAAATTAGTGATGGTATGGAATCAGCCAAACCTGAAAAAGAGTGGGATGAGGTTGATAAGAAAATGATCCAACTAAATGCTAAAGCTATGAATGTCTTGTATTGTGCTCTTGATGTAAATAAATTTAATCGCATTTCAACTTGCTTGTCTGCTAAAGAAATATGGGATAGATTAGAAGTAACCCATGAAGGAACTAATCAAATAAAGGAGTCCAAAATTTACATGCTCGTGCATAAATATGAATTATTTAAAATGGAGCATGATGAGTCTATAACTGAAATGTTTACTCACTTTACTGATATTATAAATGGTTTAAAGAGTCTTGGTAAGTCCTATTCTAACAGTGAGCTTGTAAGAAAGATTCTCAGGTCCTTACCAAGAACTTGGGAAGCCAAAGTGACCGCCATCCAAGAAGCCAAAGATCTAAACATCCTACCTTTGGAAGAGCTTCTTGGATCATTGATGACACATGAGCTGAGCATGAAATAACATCAAGAGGAAGAAGTTAAAAAGAAGAGAACAATCACCCTCAAATCCATAGCTCAACCAGATGAAGAAACTGATGACACCGATAATGAAGAGTAGGATGAAGAGATGGCACTCATTACCAGAAGGTTCAAGAAGTTTTTAAGAAAAAGGAAACAAGGAATGAGGAAGAGGCCACTCACAAAAGGAGAACAGAGCAAAGAAAAAGACAAAGACCAACCCCTTATCTGCTATGAATGCAAGAAATCGGGATACTTTAAGTCCGAATGCCCACAACTGAAGAAGGATCCCAAGAAGTACAAGAAGAAGGCCATGATGGCCACTTGGAGTAGAAGTGATGACTCAAGCTCTGAAGAGGAAGACTCAACTGAACAAGCCAACTTGTGCCTTATGGCACATGAAAATGAGGTGTGTCTAGCATCCCAAGGAAGAAATAGAAAATGATATCTTGATAGCGGATGCTCGAGACACATGACTGGTGATGAATCCCAATTCATCACACTTGATGCTAAGAATGGAGGGATGGTCACCTTTGGAGACAATGGTAAAGGAAAGATCATCGGTATAGGTAACATTGGTATCACTCCCTCCAAATACATTAAAAATATTTTGTTAGTAGATGGTTTAAAGCATAATTTACTAAGCATTAGTCAATTTTGTGATAAAGGATATAAAGTTATTTTTAAATCTTCTATTTGCATTGTAACTATTCCTATTAATGATGGCATTAAATTTGTTGGACATAGACATGGTAATATTTATATGGTAGATTTGAATGATCTATCCAAGATAAACATGCAATGCCTAGTATCTTTGAATGCCAAGATTAATGAGACTAGTTGGCTTTGGCATTGTAGGCTTGCACATATTACTATTGTTGGTGCAAAAATCTACCTGCGCCGGAGAAGCTGGAGCTGGGAAAGCCGCAGTCGCCGCCGGGACCTGCAAAGGAAGTCTAAACCGGAGGTGGGGTTGCTCCGGCAAGACCCTCCGACACTCAAGTCAGTTCTCTGCCTCAACAAGAATGGAGTGCTCGAACGGAGAATTTAGCAGAGTTTTGAGATAAGAAATGAGCTTAGAGAATAACGTATCTGGATTCCCCCTTTTTATAGGCGGAGGAAGTAACGGATTGATGGCGACGTCTGTAACCGTCTGGTCATGGGACGCCCATAGTCAGAGAGAATTTATTGCGAAGGGTAGTGGAGCGGAATCGTGGCTATCACCGCAGCTCGCCACGTGGAATCAGTTGCGAGGAGTGGAGCAGCGTCCGTTGTCGTGACTTGCCAGCGGATGGGAGAATCGCCCGGCATCCATCGCAGGAGGTGGAGCAGGTTCGTGGCCGTTATTGTGGCCTGCCAGGGGGTAGTGGAGCTGTGCGGAATCTGCCACAGGAAGTGGAGCAGAGCTGCGATGGTTACTGCGGCCTGTCAGGGAATGATGGAGCTGCGCGGAATCTGCCACAAGAAGTGGAGCAGGATCGTGGCCGTTATGGTGGCCTGCCAGGGGGTGCAGATCCATCGGCTGAAGTTTGGCAGCGGTCGGAGTCCGGCCCCCGTAGGAGTCCGGGCGTGGTCTTCCTGCAATTAGAGTTAAAGGCGGAGTCCGACTCCTGTAAGAGTCCGGACGGGGCTTACCAGCAATCGTTGTTGAGGATGGAGCCCGGCTCTCGTAGGAGTCCGGGCGGAGTCTGCTTGCGGCTGCAGTTGTTGGTGTCGAGGATGAAGCCCGGCTCCCATAAGAGCACGGGCGAAGTCTCCCTGCAATTAAAGTCAGAGGGGAGGTCTGGCTCCCGTAGGAGTCCGGACGAGGCCTACCAACGGTTGATGCTGAGGACGGAGCCCGGCTCCCGTAGGAGTCCGGACGGAGCTGTCCTGCAGTCGATGTCGGTGGCGGAGCCCGGTTCCCGTAGGAGTCTGGGCGGAGCTGTGCTGTAGTTGATGTCGGCGGTGGAGCCCGGCTCCAGTAGGAGTCCGGGCGGAGCTGTCCTGTAGTCGATGTCGGCGGCGGAGCCCGGCTCCCGTAGGAGTCCGGGCGGAGCTGTGCTGTAGTTGATGTCGGCGGTGGAGCCCGGCTCCCGTAGGAGTCCGGGCAGAGCTGTCCTGTAGTCGATGTCGGCGGTGGAGCCCGACTCCCGTAGGAGTCCGGGCGGAGCTGTCCTGTAGTCGATGTCGGCGGTGGAGCCCGGCTCCCGTAGGAGTCTGGGCGGAGCTGTCCTGTAGTCGATGTCAGCGATGGAGCCCGGCTCCCGTAGGAGTCCGGGCGGAGCTGTGCTGTAGTTGATGTCGGCGGTGGAGCCCGGCTCCCATAGGAGTCCGGGCGGAGCCCGCTTGCGGCTGAAGCTGTTGGAGTTCTCGGTGACGGAGCCCGGCTCCCGTAGGAGTCCGGGCGGAGCTGTCATGTAGTCGATTCCGCTGAGGGTTTCGGCTGTGAGTATTTTATACCCAACACCAGTCCCCCTACTTTCGAGTTTGAATTTCAAACGAAGGAAGTACAGAGAGAGAGACGGGCACAGCCGGAACCATCCCTTCGAATCCTGCGCACTGCCACCTCCAGATATTTTGGCATTAAATGTGCGCGTGCCGGAGTCTTTCGAATTGGGGCGGTACGAGGGGATGCTTCGAAAATCCCACAGGTACCCTGGCCTAGGCACGGTGCAATTATGACCCAACCAACCGTCAGCCGCTTTTAGCCATCTGCCAGGGGGAGTGGGACACGTGTCGGATGCGGGCTGGCCTGGGGGATTCGCGATCATTATGGTGCCAGATCCCAGGGTCTATTTAAACCCGTCCTCCCTCCTTTAGGTGTCCTCCTCCATTCCTGAGTTTTCGCTAGTGTCCGTCTTCTCTTCGAGAGCCCTGCTTTAGTGAGCGTCTTCTCGAGCCGTAGGCGCCTCCCATTTCTCGTCCCCCAGGTCCCTCAGAGTAACATAGGTTAGTGCCAACCTTCCTCTCACCGCTTAGGGGCTTCTCCTCTCATCATTACTTTTGTGCCTCCCTCCGAGTTAGCCTTCAGCCTCTCGTTCCTCTTTCGGTCCGTCCTTTTAGGGTCCTTTAGATTCTCCCTTCGAAACTGCTCAAAATATCCTCTAGTTCTTCTGTCTCCGACAGTTCCGGGAGTTCTTCTGCTTCAAACCCCCAGGTCCCTGTCTCTGCGGACGAACCCGCGTCCGGGGCTGGGCCTCACCCGATTTTCGCACCGGGCGTTATTCCATGTTCGACGACTTCGGAGGAACTCCTTCTGATAAAAGTTCGGTATGGGGTGCCTCCGGAGTACGATCTGGAGCTACCTGGCCCCTCTGATCGGGCCAGCACTCCGCCTCCCGGTCGCTTCTGTTTGTATCAGAAAGCGTTCCGTGCCGGACTCCGGCTTCCGCTTCCTGCCTTTGTTGCTGCCTTCTTCCGCTTCTTGGACATCTCTCTCGCTTCCGTGGCCCCGAACTCCTTTAGGTTTCTGATAGGGTTTCTCTCCCTCTGCCACATAGTCGAGGTTCAGCCATCCCTCTCCTTGTTTAGGCATTTTTATACTTTCAAACGCCATCCTTCGGCGAAAGACTGGTGGTACTTCTCCCCCCAGTTCGGTAAGAAGGGGTTGCTGAAGGGCGCCCCTTCTTCGATTCACAATTGGAAGGAGAAATACCTCTTCGTCCACTGCCCGACCCTGGAACTGGGCCTGCCCCCTTGGGGTTCTCTGAGGGATTCCGTCCATCGGGCTCCTAGCCTGGGGGAGGACGACCTCCAGGCCGCCCAGAAGCTTCTAACTTATCCCGCTCCTTCCCTTCCTAATCTTCTGAGGGAGCAGCTTCTTTTCAACATCGGCTTGAGCCCTCAGGATCCAGCGAGTATTCATCTTATCTTTTCTTTTCTTGCCTTCCTCTTCTTCTTCTCTTTACCTCTTTTTCCTTCCCACTCTCTTCTTTTTCTTTCTTTCTCTTTTTTTCTTTCTTCTTTTTTTTTTTTTTTTTTGACTCTTGATTGATCGGTGTTGCTTCTTTTTCCCTTTTTTCTTCTTCCTTCTCCTTTTTCTTTTCTCATCATTTTTTTTTTTTTAGCAATGGACGTCGAAGCGACGCGGATGCTCGCCAGGGGCATGAGAGCTCAGAAGAGAAAGGGCGCGGCGGCCTCCGGATCGACGAAGAGGGCCAGGGCAGAGGAGACAAGCTTGGCTGTGCCCGTCCGGGCGGCCCCGACCATCGACATTCCTTCAGACGCCGAGCCAGTGGCCCCCCGAGCCTCCTCGAGGAGCCCACCGGCTGGGGCCCCCGCTCCGGGGGTTCGCCCCATGGAGGTGCCTGCCACGGGGAGGAGGAGGAAATCGGTGGCTCACAGGGCGAGTAGCCACCGAGCTGCTGCAGACGAGTCCGTCTGCTCCGAGGAGGGATCGGAGAACCCCTTCAACGATAGGGACTTGATCAGGCGGCTGCTCGACGGCTGCATCCTGTCCGACGTCGTGGAGAGGATCGACCGCACCGATCCTGAGCAGCGGACTTGGAACACCTTGGGGTCCTTCCTCGAGGTAAGCGGGTATTTATTTACACGATCACTCGATCTTTGTCGTAATTCTCTATCCGTCCTTGCAGATTGGGCACCAGCTCTTCGCCTATGTCGAGGCGACGAGCTGCATGAGAAGGGACCTCCTTCAGACGGAGGAACACTGCCAAGCCGAGGTTGCTCGCCTCCAAGCGAAGATGGCCGAAGTAGTCGCCCTCCAGGAGGCCCTGGAAAGAGAAAGGCAAGCCCGGGAAGAGGAGAGACGGATCTTGGAGGAGTCGGCGAGGAAGGCGGAGGCCGAGGTCGCCCATTTGGTCGAGCAAACTCCAGTTCTGGTCTCGGAGGCCAAGGCTCTTGCGGTGGAGGAATTCAAGGCCTCCGCGGAGATGAGGGACCTGAATGTCCAGTTCGGCCAGGAGGCGTTCACCAAGGGGTTCGAGCTCTGCCAAGAGAAGGTGGCCAGCAAATACCCAGAACTCGATCTTGGCTTTCTTGAGGAGTCTGAAGACGAGGCCGGCCCCTCATCCGCCGCCACCACGGTCGCACCCCCCACGCCGAGTTCTCCACCTCCTGCCCCTGAGGTCTGAGACCTCTGATCCTGTGCCCTTACTTTATCGCCATATTTCCTTTCTGTTTGTCTTCAAAATTATTCAATCAATAAAGTTGAATTTCTTGTTGTGGATGGCTTCTCCTTCCCCCTCCTCCCTCTTTCTGCTTTTCTTCTTGTAATGAGTCGATCTTTGATGCTTGCATCTTTTGATGGCAGTGCCCTGCTGAAGCACTCCCCTTGCCCCTGGGGGTCCCGCGGAAATCGACAATCCAGCGGTTGAAAAAAGAGGTCCTTCACCTGACGAAGAAGTTGAAGAAGTCGGAAGGCGAGCTCCGCAAATCGAGAGAAAGCCATTCTGAAGCCGCCGCTGAGGCTGTCCACTTTCGGAGTCTCCATGTGAAGGCGATCATGGATTACAGCCGGAGGAAGGCGAACTTCACAAAGGAGCTCGAGGAATGCAAGAAGAGCACCAGCGACCGAATTTGGGCTCAAGAAGCCAGGATCAGCGCCCTTAAGGTGGAACTATCAACTGCGAAGAGGAAGATCGGTCAGCTGAAAGGAAACTCATCCTGGCTTTTGGCCCGGGTTGATGATGGACAGAAGTGGTCGTAGAAGGTCTCCGACCTTCAGAAGCAGCTTCAAGATGTCGAGATGAGCTACGACGTGCAGCGGGCCAGCTGGCGTCGGCAAGTGGAAGAGTACAAAAGGAGATTCTGGACGGCGGCTGATGAGGTCATTCGTCTCCAGAGGCAGCTGGTTAATAGGGCGCAGCTTACTTCCGCCCAAGATTCTGAAGAGCTCCAAGCCCTGAGAGGCACTGTTGAAGAAATTTCTGTCTCCCTCGGGGAGAAGACAGTCGAGCTGCAACAAGTGAAGATCCAACTGGCACTTGAGCGGAAGGCCGTCGTAGATGCGGAGGCGGAGTCTGAAGTTTTACAGAAGTGGCATCGAGAAGCGGAGGCTGAGAGCCAGCAACTTCATCGGGCGCTCCAGGATGCGCTGCGGAAGAGGGAAGAACTAGAAGAAGCAATGGAGAACCTGAGGCAGTCCTGGTTGAGGGATGGAGTAGATAACCCTAGGTTGGAGGGAGCAGGGCCTCATTAAAGCTCTTTTGTCTTTATGTCTTATCATGTAGTTACTTCCTTTTTGTCGTTTTGTTCTTCTTTCCTTGGCCGTCCTGGCCTTATAGTGTGTATATCGGAAGTGGAAAAAAGAGTATTTTGTGTTACCTCGTCCACGCGTCGCACTGATATTGTTGTCTGCTAAACCTCTCTTGTCGTTTGACTTGTTTGATGTAGACGTCGTCGGGGGGTGGGGGCTTTTTCTCTTCATCCGATCTTGTTAGGCGGTCGGGTTTCGTCACCATTAACCCCTGCTGCAGAAGTCGTGGATGGAGCCCAGCTCCCGTAGGGGTCCGGGCGAAGTCTTCCTTGTAGGCGGAACCCGGCTCCCGTAGGAGTCCGGGTGGAGTCTTCCTTGTAGGCAGAACCTGACTCCCGTAGGAGTCCGGGTGAAGTCTTCCTTGTAGGCAGAATCCGGCTCCCGTAGGAGTCCGGGTGAAGTCTTCCTTGTAGGCAGAATCCGGCTCCCGTAGGAGTCCGGGTGAAGTCTTCCTTGCAGGCGGAACCCGGCTCCCGTAGGAGTCCGGGTGAAGTCTTCCTTGCAGGCGGAACCCGGCTCCCGTAGGAGTCTGGGTGAAGTCTTCCTTGCAGGCGGAACCCGGCTCCCGTAGGAGTCCGGGTGAAGTCTTCCTTGCAGGCGGAACCCGGCTCCCATAGGAGTCCGGGTAAGTCTTCCTTGGAGGCGAAACCCGGCTCCCGTAGGAGTCCGGGTGGAGTCTTCCTTGGAGGCGAAACCCGGCTCCCATAGGAGTCCGGGTGGAGTCTTCCTTGGAGGCGGAACCCGGCTCCCGTAGGAGTCCGGGTGGAGTCTTCCTTGCAGGCGAACCCGGCTCCCGTAGGAGTCCGGGTGGAGTCTTCCTTGCAGGCGGAACCCGGCTCCCGTAGGAGTCGGGTGAAGTCTTCCTTGCAGGCGGAACCCGGCTCCCGTAGGAGTCCGGGTGAAGTCTTCCTTGCAGGCGGAACCGGCTCCCGTAGGAGTCCGGGTGGAGTCTTCCTTGGAGGCGGAACCCGGCTCCCGTAGGAGTCCGGGTGGAGTCTTCCTTGAGGCGGAACGGGAGTCCGGGTGGAGTCTTCCTTGCAGGCGGAACCCGGCTCCGTAGGAGTCGGGGAGGGGGGGTCCGGGGGGGTGAAGTCTTCCTTGCAGGCGGAACCCGACTTCCGTAGGAGTCCGGGTGAAGTCTTCCTTGCAGGCGGAACCCGGCTCCCGTAGGAGTCCGGGTGAAGTCTTCCTTGCAGGCGGAACCCGGCTCCCATAGGAGTCCGGGTGGAGTCTTCCTTGCAGGAGGAACCCGGCTCCCGTAGGAGTCCGGGTGGAGTCTTCCTTGCAGGCGGAACCCGGCTGTTGCTCCTAGATTGATTTTGATGATTACAAAGCAGATTGAAGGGATACAATATTTTAAAATGAAAAAGTCCTTATGCTCTTCAAGGGCAAAATCATAATTTCACTAAAATCCTGATTTGATAGTACCATTTGGTAGAACAAATGATTTGAAATCTATTGGTGAAAATTTCATTGTGTTTGGACTTATATTTTTGAAGTTATGAAGGTTTGAAGTGCATGAGTCGACTCATGAGTCAACTCATGGCACTGTGAGCTGATTGGCACGCAAAAATTCTCCTTGGCACGCTAGTTTTCTGGCTTGGCACGACCTGTGAGTCGACTCATGAGTCGACCCACAAGGCATGAGTCGACTCATGAGTCGACCCCTGCTAATTTGAGCCAAGAAATTCCAGAAAAGCATTCTCTGGGTTTTGCAACAGAGGTCGACTCATGAGTCGACCCCTGAAGCATGAGTCGACTCATGAGTCGACCCCTGCGACGGGAAATGTCAGCAATGGCTATTTTTTTGCCCGTTTTAATTGCCATTTATGCTTCCTAAAAATCCTCTAACGGCTCTTTATCTGCCTAAATTATTTTCTCTTGCTTCTAATGCTACAAAATGCTTAATTTGATGAAAGAAATTACAGATTAAATAGCAGATCAAACGTGAAATCAAATGTGAAGAGAAAAAGAGAAAAAGAAGAAAAAGAGAAGAACAGAAGAGAGGATCCAAAATTTGCAAGAAAAAGCCTGAGATTAATGAAATATCCATAGAGAAAAAGAGAGAGGATCCACAATATACCAGAGAGATTGTGAAAGAGAAAAGGAAGATCTTTCAAGGAGAGAATTCTTCACGCCTATCGTTTCAACCTTGATCTAGAGATCGTTCAAAGCTTTCAAGAGATCTTCAATCAACAATCAACCTCTTCTCAAGCGTTCAACCGTTCATTCATCTTGAGAAAATCTGAAAAAGGGGTTCTTCATTTGAGTAAAGCTTTTATTGTTATATTTGCTCATTTAAGGAGCTGCTATTATATTAATCTGTGCTCTAAATATTCTTACTCTTTGTGAGTTTTTGCTCTTGTTTTTGGAGAATTTTCAAAACAAGGAAAGGTTGATCCGAACCTGAAATCGGAGTGTTTTGGGTTTGCTTGTACCCGGAAAATAAGTGTTCTAGCTTGGGATAGCTAGGGTCGGAGTTTTCGACGTCTTGTATTCTAGCTTGGGATAGCTAGTGTCGGAGTTTCCGACGTTTTGTATTCGGGTTGAATACAAAGGATAGTGGATTGAAATTCCCAAGTGGGATCTTGGGGAGTGGATATAGGTGCAAGGTTAGCACCGAACCACTATAAATCCTTGTGTTTGTGGTGTGCTTTATCGCTTTATCTTATTTCTTTATTATATCCTTGCAATACTACTTTAGGTAATTAATATTGATTTAAAGCCATTGTTTTGTTCTTCATAAGTTATTTGTTGGGCTTAAAATTTTTAGAAACCCAATTCACCCCCCCTCTTGGGTTGCATAGCTGGGCAACAAATGGTATCAGAGCCAGTGCTCTAGCCCTTCTTTGATCTAACAATCAAAGAGACAAAGATCTATGACAACCCATGTTGGAACTTCTCTAGCTGAGGGGCAATCAACAAACCGACCTCCACTTTTCAATGGGTCTAATTACACCTATTGGAAAGCTCGGATAAAGATTTTCATACAAGCACTCGACTATGATATGTGGAGTATCATAGTGAATGGTCCTCACACACCCACCAAGATTATAGATGGTGAGAAGTCAACCAAATCCGAGAAAGAATGGGATGAGGTTGACAAGAAATTGGCACAATTAAATGCCAAAACTATGAATGTTCTTTATTGTGCACTAGATGCTAGTGAATTTAATCGCATTTCTACTTGTGCATCTGCTAAAGAAATATGGAATAGGTTAGAAGTCACCCACGAGGGAACAAATCAAGTAAAAGAGTCTAAAATAAACATGCTTGTACATAAATATGAATTGTTCAAAATAGAGCATGATGAGTCCATAACTGCTATGTTTACTCGTTTTACTGATATAATCAATGGTTTAAAGAGTCTTGGCAAATCTTATACTAACAGTGAACTTGTAAGGAAGATTCTCAGGTCACTGCCAAGAACTTGGGAAGCCAAGGTGACTGCCATCCAAGAAGCAAAGGACTTGAACACTCTACCTCTAGAAGAGCTTCTTGGATCCTTGATGACTCATGAACTTAGTATGATGCAACATCAAGAGGATGAAATCAAAAAGAAAAGAACCATTGCCCTCAAATCCACAACTTCACCTGATTATGAAACAGATGACTCTGAAGATGAAGATCAGGATGAGGAGATGGCTCTCATCACCCGAAAATTCAAGAAGTTTCTAAGAAAAAGAAAACAGGGGATGAGAAAGAAATTCACAAAAGGGGATCAAAGCATAGAAAAGGAGAAAGATCAAACCCCTATATGCTACGAGTGCAAGAAGCCAGGACATTTCAGATCCGAATGTCCTCAATTGAAGAAAGGTCCAAAGAAATTCAAAAAGAAGGCAATGATGGCGACCTGGAGTGCGAGTGATGACTCAAGCTCCGACGAGGAAACCTCAACCGAACAAGCCAATCTGTGCCTGATGGCACATGAAAATGAGGTAACTTCTGAATCCACTAGTGAATTTACTTTTGAAGAATTGCATGAAGCATTCTATGATTCAATTGATGAATTAAAGAAACTAGGGAAGAAAAACAAAGAGCTGAAATTGGAAAATCAGTCCTTAGTGAAACAAGCTGAAATTCTTTCAATTGAAAAATTCACATTGATTCAAGAAAATCAAAACTTTAAGGATGAAATTAACAGGCTGAAATCTATAGTAGATAAGTTCACCTTAAGTTCAAACAAGCTAAATATGATCCTTGATAATCAGAAAGCTATATATGATAAGGCTGGACTTGGTTATAAACCCCTGAAGAAACAAAAATTTTTGAAAGATATTTATGCAAATTATTCAAGCAAAAAGCCTACAAATATTACTTGTTTTAAATATGGAAGAATAGGACATAAATCATACACATGTCTTATTAACAAATATGCAAACACAAAGAAAATATGGGTTTCAAAAGGAACCATTCTGACTAACCTGAAAGGACCCAAGAAAGCTTGGGTACCTAAGACAGAAACTTGATCTGTGCTTGCAGGTGTGTCTAGCATCCCAAGAAGGAAACAGGAAATGGTATCTTGACAGCGGATGCTCGAGACACATAACTGGTGATGAATCACAATTCATCACGCTTGATGCTAAGGATGGAGGGATGGTCACCTTTGGAGATAATGGCAAAGGAAAGATCATCGGGATAGGTAACATTGGTATCACTCTCTCCAAATACATTGAGAATGTTTTACTTGTTAAAGGTTTAAAGCATAACTTACTCAGCATTAGTCAATTCTGTGATAAAGGGTATAAAGTAAGTTTTGAATCATCTGTATGCATTGTGACGAGTCCTATTAACGATGGCATTAAATTTATAGGACATAGGCATGGCAATGTTTATATGGTAGACTTGAATGATTTAACTAAATTAGACATGCAATGCCTAGTTTCCTTAAATGCTAAAATAAATGAGACTAGTTGGCTGTGGCATCGTAGACTTGCACATATTAGCATGCATTCTCTTTCAAAATTAATCAAAAAGGATTTAGTTCTCGGTTTGCCAAAATTAAATTTTGAAAAGGATAGAATTTGTGATGCATGCCAATTAGGTAAACAAACTAGAGTATCATTTAAATCCAAAAACACTATTTCAACTTCTAGACCTTTAGAGCTCTTACATATGAATTTATTTGGACCAACTAAAACCACTAGTCTAGGAGGAAAACGATATGGATTTGTAATAATTGATGATTACTCTCGTTTTACTTGGGTTTTCTTTTTAGCTCACAAAAATGAAACTTTTCAAATTTTCACGAAATTTCATCGAAAAGTCACTAATGAAAAAGGGTTTTCAATTCAAAATATTAGAAGTGATCATGGAACAGAATTTGAAAATCATGACTTTGAAAATTTTTGTGATGAAAATGGAATTGGCCACAACTTCTCTACTCCTAGGACACCCCAACAGAATGGGGTAGTTGAAAGGAAAAATAGAACCTTAGAAGAAATGGCCTGTACCATGCTCTGTGAAAGCAACCTTCCAAAATATTTTTGGATGGAAGCTATTAACACAGCATGTTACATTTTAAATCATGCTTTAATAAGACAATTTTTAAAGAAAACCCCCTATGAACTTTGGAAAGGAAGAAAACCAAATATTGCCTATTTTCATGTTTTTGGTTGCCGATGTTTTGTATTAAATAATGGCAAAGAAAAACTTGGTAAATTTGATGCAAAATCAGATGAAGCAATCCTTCTAGGTTACTCCTCCACTAGTAAAGCATTTAGAGTGTTCAACAAAAGAACCTTAGTAGTTGAGGAGTCCATACATGTTGTCTTTGATGAATCTAACGATCCTCCTTCAAGGAAGAATGAGGGTATTGATGATGCAGATCCACTAATAGAAGGTATGAAGGAGATCACTCTGAAAGATTCAGCAACTCCAGAAGACAAGGATCAAGAAGATGAACAAAATGAGAAAGGTGAAGAAATTCAAGAACAACCTCAAGGTACAAATGACTTACCCAAGGAATGGAGGTATGTTCACAACCATCCTAAGGAATTAATTATCGGTGATCCTATGCATGGGGTAAAAACACGTTCTTCACTTAGAGATGTACTTAATCATTGTGCTTTTGTATCTCAACTTGAACCTAAAACTTTTGAAGAAGCTGAAAATAATCATAACTGGATTAATGCTATGCAAGAAGAACTCAGTCAATTTGAAAGAAATAATGTTTGGACCTTAGTGAAAAGACCTAAAGATTATTCAATAATTGGCACAAAATGGGTCTTTAGAAACAAGTTAGATGAGCATGGAAATGTAATTAGAAATAAAGCAAGACTGGTTGCTAAGGGATATAATCAAGAAGAAGGAATTGATTTTGATGAAACCTTTGCACCTGTTGCTAGATTAGAAGCCATTAGACTTCTACTTGCTTATGCTTGCTTTATGAAATTCAAACTATTTCAAATGGATGTTAAAAGTGCATTTTTAAATGGATATATTTCTGAAGAAGTATATGTAGAACAACCCCCTGGATTTGAAAATCATGCTTTTCCCAATCATGTCTTTAGATTAAATAAAGCTTTATATGGTCTAAAACAAGCACCTAGAGCATGGTATGAAAGGCTAAGCAAATTTTTACTAAATAATGGTTTCTCGAGAGGCAATGTAGATACAACCCTATTTATTAAAAGAAACCAAAATGATATGCTAATTATACAAATTTATGTTGATGACATAATTTTTGGGTCTACTAATGAATCTCTTTGTCAAGACTTTGCTAAGCTTATGCAGGGAGAGTTCGAGATGAGCATGATGGGAGAACTCACTTTCTTTCTCGGACTCCAAATCAAACAATCAAAAGAGGGAATCTCCATCACCCAAAGCAAGTACACCAAGGAACTACTCAAAAGATTTGGAATGGAGAACTGCAAACCTATTGGCACACCAATGAGTCCCTCAAGTAAGCTTGACAAGGATGATGAAGGTAAAAGCGTAGACTTAAAATACTACAGAGGTATGATTGGCTCATTATTATATCTAACTGCAAGTAGGCCTGATATCATGTTTAGTGTTTGCTTATGTGCAAGATATCAATCTAATCCTAAGGAATCTCATTTGAATGCTGTTAAAAGAATCCTTAGATACTTAAATGGTACACAAACTATAGGGTTATGGTACTCTAAGGACTCACAAATTAATTTGTTAGGATATTCTGATGCTGATTTTGCTGGATGTAAATTAGATAGAAAAAGCACAAGTGGAACTTGCCAATTTCTTGGAGTTAACCTAATCTCATGGTTTAGCAAGAAACAAAATTCGGTGGCACTGTCTACGGCTGAGGCCGAATACATTGCAGCCGGAAGTTGTTGTGCTCAAATCTTATGGATTAAGCAACAACTCGAAGATTTTGGAATCAAACTTAATGAAACTCCAATAAAATGTGACAATACAAGTGCCATAAATCTATCTAAAAATCCAATACAACACTCAAGATCCAAACATATTGAAATAAGACATCATTTTATAAGAGAACATG
This sequence comes from Elaeis guineensis, assembly GCF_000442705.2. Lineage (NCBI taxonomy): Eukaryota > Viridiplantae > Streptophyta > Magnoliopsida > Arecales > Arecaceae > Elaeis > Elaeis guineensis. Next base: position 88,094,759 of record NC_025998.2, read on the forward strand.
TTCAAAATAAAAATATAATTCTTGAATATGTTTGCACTGAAAATCAATTAGCCGATATCTTTACAAAGGCCCTTAGTGAGGATAGATTCTGTGAAATTAGGAGAAATCTAGGAATTCTAGATCCATTTGCCTAAACTTCTCTTAATTATTATCAAATATTCTTAGAGCTCAATTTCCAACAACTATCCTGGTTCCAAAAGCTCAGTTTTATCTCTCTAAAAACTTATCATTGAGCAAAATTCCTTCTCCCAAAACTTTGAATTTTTCTGGAATTTATTTGTATTTTTCCTGATTTTTTGAACTTCATGAGTCGACCCCCATGAGTCGACTCAATGGCAAACTTGTAAATCCCACCAACTTCCATCGGGTTCATTGTTTTTAAAACGGGAAACCCTGTTTATGAGATGACTCATCTTCTCGTCGTCTTCCTTCCGAAAGCCGTCCTCTCCAACTCTTTTTGCTCCAAATCCAAGGATCAATTCTGAGGCAACTCTCCCTCCTTCTCTCCACCAAAAATCGCCTCCTTGAAAAGGACTTTTCTGTGCTTTCTCACAGTGATAGGCGCGGGTGGAACGTGCCCTAGAACTTCACCGTTCATTCAAAATCCACTTCTTTTCTCCACCAAAATTCTTCTTTACTCTTTTGTGATCCCTCCTCCACTGAATTCAAGTCTTCTTGTCTGCTACTTTATTGGATATGGCTCCAAAGATGAAACTTTCCCAAAGAAGGAAATCAATCCGTGAGTCTGAGGAAATTGTCCGAAAGAAAAGGCATGCTCAGTCTTCCAGTGTTCCCAATCCAGTTTCAGTACCTGCTCAAGGTCCCTCTCAATCCTCCATAAGCCCCAGTGTAAATCTTCTTTCTGATAGAAAAGTAGAAACCGGGAAAAATATAGATTTTCGGTTCTTTGAGAAAGAAGGCTTTACTTTTGCTACCAAGATCAAAAATCAAGGATGGGAACTTTATTGCTCTCTTAAGGAAGTCACCTATGTTGATCTAGTCAGAGAGTTCTACCAGAACCTACATTATGGAAGTGGGTCAGTGACTTCAATTGTAAAGGGGATTGACATCTGTTTGGATTCTAGGATATTGGGAGAGATACTTCAGTTGCCTAGTGAAGGATACTCATATATGGAACTCCCAATTAAAGAAGAAGGGATCAGAATTATCTTAGGAAAAGATTTTTCAGGAAGTTTAAACAGATTGGAAGCAAAGCTACTGTCCATTGAGATGAGGGTCCTGCATCAGATTGTGACAAAACTATTCTTTCCTAGGAGTGGTAGACATGACTTACTATCTGGCAGAGATGTATGTGTCATGTTTATATCATCACTCAGACCCCCCTAAACCTCCCTGCACTTATGATAGAGGCCATGAGAGAAACTTTGAACAGATCCAAGGCACACTTGCCTTATGGTATGGCCCTTACTAGAGTTTTTAGGAGGTTTGGAGTTAGCTGTGAGGGGGAGACACCTACCAAGCTCTCACATGTGGACACTTTCAACCAACACAGCCTGCACCGAATGGGAATTACAAAGACTGTTGGTGGTTGGATCAAGGGCTCTGAAGAAAGAGCTGAGGAGAGAGCTGAGGAAAGAGCTGAAGACAGAACTGAAGGCAGAGTAGAAGAAGAAGGTCCATCCTCTCCTGTACATGATTTCAGGGCAGCTTCACCAGATACCCAGTTCATTCCTGATACTGAGGCTGGCCCTTCTGAATTTACTAGGATGCCCACACCAGTGTATCAGCCAGAGAGCAGAGCACCTCCTTCAGAGTTCAGACTGGATGATGATCAGATCGAGCATATATCTCAGCGTGTGGCTTCTTTGTTGTCTAGCCAGTGGAGTAGTACTTCTTTTGCACCTGGAGCTACTTCTTCTGATCAGACCATTACTCCCCACATCTCCACTGTATTTTAGATGATTTCAGATCAGTCCGTCAGGATACAGCAGCTTGAGGATACAGTCTGGAGACTTACTGGCAGAGTTCTTGACTTGCAGGGGCAAGTCTTGCATTGGCCCATCCCCAGCCACAGGAGTCTACTATTGAGGTCACAGACCTCACTGCAGAGGCTGGAAGGCTCAGAGGAGCATTAGAAGGTGGATATGAGCTACTGAGGAAAGAGATCAGAGGATCGAGTGAGCATGCTACCACCCAGTTCACTGCTCTACTTCAATCTGTTTCCAGAGCACTGAACGTACTTGATTCTATCAGACTCATGGTATCAGCCCTAGTATCTCAGCGTTCTCAGCCTCCCAGTTCATCTCGTTCTCCTACTCGTGGCAGAGGCAGACGGGGTAGAGGACGCACTTCTGATCCATCATCTCCTCACCTATATCTGATGATCTCTGATCATTGACTTATCTAGATCTTAGGAGTTAGTATCTTGTTCTAGGATCTATACCTTGGGGCCATGTATTGACATTTAGCTGGTTGAATTTTATGTATTGAAACAATTATGATATTAATGAAATCATCTTTTACCTATATCTTTGTAATGATTATATTTTGGTTATATTTCAATCTCGATACATCTATTGAAATATTATCTTCTCCTTGTTGTTGTTTGCTATTGATAATTGCTATATTAAGGGGGAGCAAACATCTGTGAAAAACTCTAAAGAGGAAGAAATTAAAGAATATTTTCAGAAAAGGAAAAGAAAGAGTTAACTATGTTTGATGATGTCAAAAAGGGGGAGAAATTAAAATTAAACAAAAATTGAAATTAGAAAAAAGCAAAACCCTAAATTATGAGAAAAAGGGGGAGAAATTAAATTAAAACAATATTAAAATATTGAAGAAATTAAACAAATATTGGAGAAATTAGACAAAAACAAGGATTGAAAGATTAAACAAAACTTTGAAAATTTTGGTATCAAAATTTGGTATCAGACAGAACTTTAACAAAAGTTATCCATCAAAAGCAAAATCATGAGTACAATGCAAATAAGTATTTTTTTTATATATAAGCTCTGATATTCAAACTTGCTTTTGAAATTTTACTCACCTTGATACATCAATAAGAAATTTTTTTACTCTGATACATCCTACAATTTCTTTCAACTTGATCTGATACATGATAACATTTGATCCGATACAGTGTGAAGGTTTCTCTAATATATTATAACATTTGCTCTGATACTGTATGAAATTTTCTCTGATACATTAAAAATTTTCTTGCTCTGATACATTATAAAATCTTTTCTGATATCATTGTAAAAATTATTTTTGCTCTGATACATAGAAAAAGTTATTTATCTTCTCTTGCTCTGATATATCTTGAACTCAAAATGATCTAATACCCTTTTCAAATCTTTAAGAAAATGGACAAACTATTTTTGCATTTATATTACATGCCAAAAGAATCATACTCTTTTCAAGCATATACACCTATAATGGATTCTTTTGAAATTAATGCATTAACATAAATATTTTTATTCATATGTTTTGTCATCATCAAAAAGGGGGAGATTGTTGCTCCTAGATTGATTTTGATGATTACAAAGCAGATTGAAGGGATACAATATTTTAAAATGAAAAAGTCCTTATGCTCTTCAAGGGCAAAATCATAATTTTACTAAAATCCTGATTTGATAGTACATTTGGTAGAACAAATGATTTGAAATCTATTGGTGAAAATTTCATTGTGTTTGGACTTATATTTTTGAAGTTATGAAGGTTTGAAGTGCATGAGTCGACTCATGAGTCAACTCATGGCACTGTGAGCTGATTGGCACGCAAAAATTCTCCTTGGCACGCTAGTTTTCTGGCTTGGCACGACCTGTGAGTCGACTCATGAGTCGACCCACAAGGCATGAGTCGACTCATGAGTCGACCCCTGCTAATTTGAGCCAAGAAATTCCAGAAAAGCATTCTCTGGTTTTTGCAACAGAGGTCGACTCATGAGTCGACCCCTGAAGCATGAGTCGACTCATGAGTCGACCCCTGCGATGGAAATGTCAGCAACGGCTATTTTTTTGCCCATTTTAATTGCCATTTATGCTTCCTAAAAATCCTCTAACGGCTCTTTATCTGCCTAAATTGTTTTCTCTTGCTTCTAATGCTACAAAATGCTTAATTGATGAAAGAAATTGCAGATTAAATAGCGGATCAAACGTGAAATCAAATGTGAAGAGAAAAAGAAGAAAAAGAGAAGAACAGAAGAGAGGATCCAAATTTGCAAGAAAAAGCCTGAGATCAACGAAATATCCATAGAGAAAAAGAGAGAGGATCCACAATATACCAGAGAGATTGTGAAAGAGAAAAGGAAGATCTTTCAAGGAGAGAATTCTTCACGCCTATCGTTTCAACCTTGATCTAGAGATCGTTCAAAGCTTTCAAGAGATCTTCAATCAACAATCAACCTCTTCTCAAGCGTTCAACCGTTCATTCATCTTGAGAAAATCTGAAAAAGGGGTTCTTCATTTGAGTAAAGCTTTTATTGTTATATTTGCTCATTTAAGGAGCTGTTATTGTATTATCTGTGCTCTAAATATTCTTACTCTTTGTGAGTTTTTGCTCTTTTTTGGAGGATTTCCAAAACAAGGAAAGGTTGATCCGAACCTGAAATCGGAGTGTTTTGGGTTTGCTTGTACCCGGAAACAAGTGTTCTAGCTTGGGATAGCTAGGGTCGGAGTTTCCGACGTCTTGTATTCTAGCTTGGGATAGCTAGTGTCGGAGTTTCCGACGTTTTGTATTCGGGTTGAATACAAAGGATAGTGGATTGAAATTCCCAAGTGGATCTTGGGGAGTGGATGTAGGTGCAAGGTTAGCACCGAACCACTATAAATCCTTGTGTTTGTGGTGTGCTTTATCGCTTTATCTTATTTCTTTATTATATCCTTGCAATACTACTTTAGGTAATTAATATTGATTTAAAGCCATTGTTTTGTTCTTCATAAGTTATTGTTGGGCTTAAAATTTTTAGAAACCCAATTCACCCCCCTCTTGGGTTGCATAGCTGGGCAACATTTTCAAAATTTAAAATTATTTTTGAAATACCAAACCCTAACCCCTCAGCCAAATACCTTAATTAAAAGAATTAAGTGTTGTCTAGTAGGTCTAGAATTGTGAATTAAGACCTAAGATAATTGCATAAACTTATGGGTCAATGGGTTAGATGGATTAGGTCCATAATTGGGTTAGACCTAAGGTTAGCTTAAAGAAATGGACTAAATTAGAGTAATTGATCAAATCTAATCAAAAGTTGAATTAGATTAGGTCAAGGATACTCTAGACTCAACTCCAATAGTTGTAGTTGAATGGGTCCATGTCTTTAACTAGACCAAGATGGACTTAATTCATGGCTACACGGTGGAACCCTATTTACTAAGTTGATCAAATTAAAACTAATGAACCGGTTGGTGTCTAAGGTAAGTTTGGCAGTTTGACCAGTAGTTTTTAAGTGGGAGCTACTCGCAGTGATTCGATCTCTGACGAGTTAATGGCTTATCCAACCACTGATCTCACTTACCTGGCCAACCTGATGAATTAGATTTTGATTAGATCACTTGGTGATTAGGGCTCACCCATGTCATTAGGTAAATCAGTTTGACTGATTTAGGTGCTCCTAATGCCAGCTTTAATTAAATCCTTTTTAATCTGACTTGGTGAAGTCAGGGAGGATTATAATTGGCTGGATATTTTCTTCTCATCTATTCTTTAATAAAATCCTCAAAAATTATTAGGTCCTAAAAATGATTAAGTTATATTGATAACTAAGTCATAGCCTCCCATTAAGTGAGTGATAATGAGTCCATTAGTTTAATAATCATTGGAGGCCCAAAGGCCTGGTGCTTATTGACTAATGGAATTATCATTCATAATATGATAATTTGGTTTGAGTCTTTCTGATGGTGGTTAGGTGGCCGGCCAAAATCAGACCTAATCATTTATTGGTCCGATTCACCAAATCAAATCATGTTAATGGTTGGACCTAACCAGATCTTTTCAGTGGAGGCCAAAGCCTACTGATTAGGTTCTGGGGCAAAATCAATTACTAGAAGTTGTTTAGAGAAATAACTGGTTATGAACCTACCCACAGATGCACATGGGTTGACCAACCAAAGTTGGGCTCGTGTGTAGTCTGTGTGTGGATTCTAGTACCCACTAAGGAATTAAAGTAATTCTTCGAATTGAAGGTTGAGGCTACCAGTTCGTAAAAATACTGGAAAAAATTTTAGACTAAAGTCCAAGTCTTTAGTATTTATAATTTATGTACTAATAGAGGTCTGGTTTTCTTTTATGCAGCTATGGCCACTACCCTATCCCTCCGATCATTATTAGATAATGACAAGCTCATGGGACCTAATTTCGATAGTTGGTATCAAAAATTAAAAATCATCCTTGAGCATGAGCGGATCCTTTATGTAGTAACGGATTCGGCACCTGAGGAGCCAGCCCGAACGTTAGAGGGACAGTCCGAGACACTTATCAGAAGTGGTTCAATGATCGTACCACCATTCGGTGCATTATGCTGGCGGCAATGAATGATGAGTTCACTGCAGGTTCGAGAACGCCCAGCCACAGGACATACTTCAAATGTTGAATGACTCCTTTGGCATGCCTGACGATGTTGAAAGGCACAAAACTAGTTGTGCCATTTTCAATGCTCGGATAAGGGATGGAGCCTCAGTCACTGATCATGTACTGTACATGATCGAAATGATTGAGCACCTAAGTAAACTGGGCTTTCCCTTACACGAGCAGCTCGGTAAGGATGCGATCCTTAATTCATTGCCCAAGTCCTTCCTCCCCTTCCTTACTCATTTTCAGATGACAAAGCCTGCAGTGAACTACCACGGCTTATTGGGGTTGCTGCAGAATTTTGAGAAGGATCACCAGCTCCATAAGGAGTCAGTGAATGTTGTGGGAGGGTCTTCTTCTGGTCGTCGACCCTTTAAGAAAGAGAAGAAGAAGAACAAGAAGAAGAAGAATAAGAAGGTGCAGCTGCATGCTGGGATATCTGCACAAGGTCAGACCAAGAAGCACAAGCCCGACCAGAGCCAGTCGGAGTGCTTCTTTCGCAAGAAGCAGGGGCACTGGAAGAAAACTATCCTCTATACATTTCCTCCCTGGACCCGAACAGGCCAAAGAAGAAGCAAGGTACTTATATGATAACACCTTGCAACTTTTTCATTTGTGATACTACTGCCTGGGTATTAGATACCGGAAGCCCTTATCATATTTGCAATTCGATGCAGGGTCTGCAGGTCAATAGGAGATTTGATGAAGGTGAGAGATTCCTGAACGTTAGAGATGGAAGCAAAGTTCCAATTCTAGCATTAGGAATCATGAACCTTGTAATCAATTCTCGAAACGTAATTCAGAGTGAATGTCACTATTGTCCAAGCTTTTTATTAAATATTATTTCTGTAGGCCTTTTGGCCATGAACGGTTATCAATTTTTAATAAAAGAAAATATTTGTAATATCATTTTGAATGATGTTACATTATTTGTTGGATAACTTAATAATGGAATTTACTTTCTATCACAACCTGTTAATGTGGTTCAAACCTCCGGTAAATACCCTAGAATAGATAATGTGTCAGAAGTCTATCTTTGGCACTATAGGCTAGGTCATATCAATAAGAACAGGATAAACAGGTTGGCTCAATAAAGAATTCTTGAAGTAGGTGATTGTGAATCACTTCCAACCTGTGAGTCCTGTCTTCTTGATAAAATGACCAAATCACCTTTTACTAGAAAAGGTGAGAGAGCCAGCGAACTCTTGGGTCTGGTATATTCAGATGTATGTGGACCCATGTGCTCAAGTGTAAGAGATGGATATTTCTACTTCATAACCTTCACAGACGACCTATCGAGGTATGGGTATGTCTATTTAATGAAGCATAAGTCAGAGTCATTTGAAATGTTCAAACTATTCTGAAATGAGGTAGAAAAATAAACTAAAAAGTGTATTAAAACTCTTCGATCTGATCGAGGAGGTGAATACCTTTCCAATGATTTTCTGACATATCTTGGGGAGAATGGAATTCTCTCTCAGTGGACACCTCCTGAACACCACAGCATAATGGTGTGTCTCAAAAGAGGAATCGGACCTTGTTAGATATGGTTCGATCCATGATGGGATTTACTGGTCTGTCGATCTTCCTTTGGGGATATGCGCTCGAATCGGCTTGTTACCTTCTAAATAGAGTTCCGAGTAAGTCTGTAACCAAAACGTCATATGAGATATGGATAGGATGTAAACCAGTACTCTCGCACCTTAGGGTTTGGGGGTGTCCGGCTTATGTTAAACGTTTAATTACAGACAAGCTAGGACCTAGGTCTGACAAGTGTAATTTTATAGGGTATCTAAAAGAGACCAAAGGGTATTACTTCTACCTAGCTGATGAGCAAAAAGTGTTTGTCAGCCTTAAGGCAATCTTTTTGGAAAAAGAATTCCTTGGTGAAGGGACTGTTGCCTCTAAGGTCGAATTTGACGAAGTTCGGCAGGTGAAAAAACTGACACAAGTTACTGAACCTGAACCAGATTTGATTAGATCAGATCTGGAGCTCATTATTTAAGCACCCTTAAGGCGATCTGGTAGAGTACCATATCAACCGGACAGATACTATAGTTTCTTGGTTCGGGATGGCGATCCTATCGAACTTGATGAAAATGATGAGGATCCGATCACCTACATGGATGCAATGCAGAGACCCAACTCTGAGAAATGGCTGGAGGCCATGAAATCCGAAATGGAGTCTATGAAGGTCAACGATGTGTGGACATTGGTTGACCCACCCGAAGGAGTAAAACCCATAGGGTGTAAGTGGGTCTTCAAGAGGAAGAGAGGCACAGACGGAAAGGTGGAAACCTATAAAGCCCGTCTAGTTGCCAAGGGATATCGTCAACGTTATGGTATAGACTATGACGAGATATTTTCTCTCGTGGCAATGCTCAAATCCATTCGGATAATGCTTGCGATAGCTGCCCATCTGGATAATAAAATCTGGCAGATGGATGTGAAGACAACTTTCCTAAATGGAGAGCTGGATGAAGAGGTGTATATGATACAACCTGAAGGATTCACATCCACAGATGAGTCTAAGGTGTGCAGGCTACAGAGGTCCATTTATGGACTTAAGCAGGCATCACAGAGTTGAAACATACATTTTGATAAGACAATCAAGATGTATGACTTCATTAAGAATGGAGAGAGCCCTGCATTTATAAGTGGGCTAATGGTCCAGTAGTAGTATTTCTTGTATTGTATGTGGATGACATTCTCTTAATCGGGAATGATGTCTCTGCATTACAGGGAATAAAGATTTGGCTGTCGTCATAGTTCTCCATGAAGGATCTGAGAGAAGCTTCTTACATCCTAGGGATGAGGATCTATAGGGATAGATCTAAAAGGTTGCTTGATTTATCCCAGTCTACATATATAGATACTATGCTGAAGAGGTTCAGCATGGAGAATTCCAAGAAAGGCTATCTACCGATAGGCCATAGAATTTTTCTCTCGAAGAGGGATTATCCGACAACACCTCAAGAGAGAGAGCGTATGAGTAGAATTCCATATGCTTCGATAGTGGGATCTATCATGTACGCCATGACATGTACACGACCAGATGTGGCATACTCACTAGGGGTAGTGAGTAGATACCAATCTGATCCAGGAGAGAATCATTGGAAGGTTGTTAAAACCATCCTGAAGTATTTAAGAATACTAAAGACCAGTGGCTTGTTTATGGTGAATCGGACTTGAGACTTATAGGGTTTACAGACTCTAATTTCCAGTCTGATCATGATGACAGTAAAAGTGTGTCGGATCGATCGAGATGACGTCGACCTTCAGAAGATCGACAGAAAGAAGAATCTGACCGACCCATTCACTAAAGCCATTACGGTGAAGGAGTTCGATAACTACAAGTCGAAGATGGGTATTAGATACTGTACCGATTGGCTTTAGGCCAAGTGAGAGATTGTTGGGAATAGTGTCCCAAAGTTAATTGTCAGTCTGTTGATGGTTGTGCTCATTTTTGTATTTGTATATTAATTATGAATTAATAAAAATTATTTTGGTATTTTTCATCACTAAATGTTTCATCTTCTAATGAACTCCTATGTTGTGGTGAAGTCCTTAGGACTATTTAGACTCGACAAAGGAGGATTTATCATTTAGTCCTTAAATCTATTCGCGACCTAATGATATGTTGTTACAAAGGATGATAATGTTTATCAAGCATAGGTCATTGTGTGCCATATAGGTTGGTTGTCCTCTTAACCAATGAGTGTGGAGATATTGGTATGGCGTACAGGTGAGATGTAAGGATACATTTGCACTGAACGTGATCGACTCCAGAGCTATTTTCTGCTGTCAAGATTTGCTCTGATAAAATATGGGTATAAATATCCCTCCGACCTGAGACCGCTACGGTGACTTGCAAGCAACTCACTGCACTTAGGTACTAGACTATCTAAATTTTTAATTCAGTGATGGAAGGCTGCTGGGTGTAGTCAAGTACTTGACTTGTCGGTGCATCTGTCAAGATGGGATTGACCACTCCAGTTTAGGAGCCATGTATAGTCGTGTTTCAATTTAGCAAAACCTTGACCAGGGTAGTCCTTGTGAGGAGTCATAGGACTGTTTGAGTTGAGCACGATTCGGATGATCTGATCAGGGTTGACAGTTTAACCCTGAGTCGTCCTAAACACAGGGGTCAAAAGGATGAATTATACAGTAACCATATTCATGTAAGTTCTGAGTGTTGCGATTGCGATTCTTCGACCTATCCAGATGTCGGGTACCATTACTAGATGGTCACTTCGATTAGTACAAGAATTGGTTCATGTGCTACCGGCTTAGATTCGAACCTGCGGGGTCACACACATTAGAGATTCCTATCTGATCTGATGGCTGATGTAGAATCCTACATGTTTGGGACTCAATGATCAAGAATCAGGATTCTCTGATCATGAGTTCCACACATTATGGGTATCGGGGTCAAGAGTCCCACTGGTTGGGACTTTTCGATCAGGTTACATATCGATGAATTCTGATGCCTGATTGCCCATCAGATTTGACTCAATATTTATGAGAGGTTTAATTAGTGATTTGATCACTAATTAACTTAATTTGATTGAGTAATTATTTTTTGGATCAAGTCCAATTGAATTGATTCAGTTGGGTTTGATCCGATTAGGTTAAGAGTTGACCTAATCATCGAGAGTTTGGTCCCTGATTTGATCAGGGGTTGGGCTTAATCAATTTCTGATTTGATTAAGATTTTATTGAGCCTAATTAAGTCTAATTTAGTTGGATTTAAATTAGTCTAATTGGACCTAACTTATTTGGTTTAATTAGGTTGGTTTAAATAATTAAACCACCTTGACCCAATCTCCATGCGCCACCTCACTTCCATTGCACCCATTTGAATTCATGAGAAAAAATTCTCATGAATTATTTCCTCACACCAAGTCCTCTCCATGCCCCACTTTAATATGCCATATGAATGGATAAGGATGATTGGTTGACCATTCAAATTCAAAATATAGTTTGAATTTGAATGGACAATCAATCTTTGCACCTTATCCCTTTTTTTTACACCCCATTTATTACATGAGAAAAAGTTTCTCATGAAATTACTCCATGCACAATTTAAGCCATGCCTCACACCTTTAGTGGATAAGGGATGAGTTGGTGTCTATTTGAATTCAAAATTTGATTTGAATTCAAATGTGCAATTACTCATCTTTATCCTTTCTTTTGGATAAGACGTTTGATGTTATTATAAAAGGAGAAGAGTGGGGAATGTAAGAAGAAGATTTTTGGAGAAAAATTTTGGGCATGAGAAGTCTTGTGCGTGAGAAGAAAGTCCATATCCTTCCAAGAGAAAAAGAAGAAAAGAAAGAAAAGTGGGTGCAACGTTTTTGGTGAGTTTTCTAGAGTTTTAGCCTAGGGTTCGGGAAGTAAAAAAGTGAGCTACGAGTGTCGTGAGCCCACAAAATCTTAAGGAGATCTTCAACATCTTCTCAAGCATGTTCGTTGATGATCCGAAGCATCTGAAGAATCGACAGACATAGATCGAAGGGCCGTCAAAAGGGCACTACAACGAGCTAGCACTCGTGGGGAGTCGATCAGATCGGGAGCTTCGTGTGGATGATCCACAGAGGCCAGACACACTGTGTGACTACATCACGATGATCAGACTCTTTCGATGGTGATCAGATTGCGGCGATCTACTATCCGCACAAAGGTATTGTGTTCTGAACACATTACAGTAAAGTGTCTACTATTCGAATTTGAATTTTAAATTTAAATGCATGTATGCTATATATCATATTTAGATCCTAGTGTAGGATAAATTTATATTAATTAATTAGATTAATTAATATTTTTCCACTGTAAAATCATAATTTTGAAAAAGTTTTAAAATTACCATTTTACCCTGCACTGAATTTTCCCACAGGCAAAATATTGCAGTATCTGATGTTTGTAAGAAAGCTATGTGATTGTAAAGGTTCATTGGCAAGCTAGGAGTAGCACCCTTCAATGATGATCCTACTGTATTACACAGTATCGAAGCCATAGCTCATGCCAAAGAGCCAAAGTCCCATTAGCTTACCAAACATTTTACATCACTACCACCTTATTCAAAAAATTATGGATCGAGGTGACATCGAACTTTAGAAGATCGACGAAAAAGAGAACCTGATCGACCCATTTACTAAAGCATTGGTATCTTGGAATTCAATTATTAGAAATTGAAGATGAGTATAAGATACTATACTGACTGGCTTTAGTCCAAATAAAAGTTGTTGAAAATTATGTCCTAAAATCAATCATTTGATGATTGTGCTAATTATAAATGTATATGAATGATTATTAGTAAAAATTATTTGGCTTTTTCATCACAAGGTTACATTTGCTAATGAACTCCTGTGTTGTGATGAAGTTCTTAAAACTATTTTGATCAATAAAAGAGAATTTATAGCGCAGTCCTTAAATTGATTCATGACCAAATGATATGCTATTATTAGGATAACAGCGATTATCAAGTATAGATCATTGTGTGCCATATGCATTGTCCTCATAACCAAGTGGTGTGGAGATACTGGTATGGTATGCAAGTGATGTTAGATTTATATCCTAGAAGTCAATTGTTAGCTGACACATTTTATAATTTTAGGACTTAATCTTGTACTTGTAATATTCTTATTATCAATAAAAGATTTTTTCATTTCAATTATATTTATGTATCCATGATTTATTTTAAAAATTAACAAAGATGATTTTTGTATATTCTTAAAGTATTGAGAATTTGAGACATACATTAATTAGTGATTAATTTCTAAATACTCTTGATCAAAGGATCGTTATGGAGGATGATGATCAATCCATTCGAGATCGGTGCACAGTTCACCTCTCTTGTGGGCAGATGAGTCTCGAGTCTACAGTGTAGGAATATCGGGATAAAGATGCGGGTGGTTGTTAGAGAAAATTTGCACGGAATGTGACCAACATGAGAAACCATTTGGATGTCTACTCACTTGTAAGTGGTCTTCTCGATGCTACAGTGGTATGAGTGGTTCTTTGACCTGCGATGTCATCGGCTATTCGCAGTGAAGAAACTGAGTTTGACTGCACGTTCTTTGGTCCCTAGCCATTCGGATCTTTGCTGTGTATGTTAGCTACAGTAGGTTTAGATTCGCTGTTAGGAGTAGGATACACCTAGATGGAATCTATCGACATTGATAAAAAAGGAGAAGTCCCATGTGATTTGTGAGACTGAGTTCAAAAATCTTTAACCAAAGCAAGTGGAAAAGAATGTCCACAGGATTCACAAATGAACTCAAATTGAGCCAATCTAGCATATGACTGGCAATGGGGTCTAACGAGTTCTCCATGACCTCCGTCAAGTTGGGACTCATGATAGAAGGATTGAATCATATGATAACTATACCTAGAGGTTCACACTTTCATTCTATTGGATTGCCACTACATACTGCTAGATGTCACTGATGGATTGTGGGACTCATCGGGCATCGTCTTGATGATCGATGACCCTCGAAGGATAGAGTTAAAATTATTCCAACCAATTCAAAGGAGTTTCGATAATATTATGATGAAAATCATAATATATCTCACTACCAAATAGAATGAAACCTATGGGGTCAGACATTAAGAGATTTAATCTTGAATTAACCAAATGGGCTTATGAAGTTCTAATTGGGTTAGGATTTATTGAAATTATATTGGGTTTAAGAGAACCATGCTAGCACATGATTAAACCTAATTCTTCTCAGGACTTCGATTGGATCAAGTCTATTGCATTGAACCTAACCTAAATCTATTAGGATTTAGCTAGGCGCCTAATTGTGAGCCCAAGAGGATTGAATTAAGTCAATGAGTTGGCTAAATTATCTCCTCATTATCTCCTTATTTATTTTCTGATATTGTGTATAAAATTATAGAAAAGAAGAGATGGCATCATGCATCTCTTTTGGAAAGTCCAAGGGGCGCCAACCTTACATTGGCATGAGGAAGAGAGAGGCCCATCCCCTCTCTTGCATTGGCATGGAAGGGAGAGAGAGAGGGCTCTTGGACTTTCCAACCTTGGATTGGCATGAGGAAGAGAGAGAGGCCCATCCCCTCTCTTGCATTGACATGGAAGGAGAGATAGAGAGGGGCTACACCTCCTCTCTTATGCATGAGAAACCTTAAGGGGCGCCAAGTGTTGGCGCCCCAACTACCTGCCCTCTATTATTTGGGACGCCCACTTAGTCTGCCTTATCTAACTGGGTCACCCATATGCTTGCCATAAGAGATTGTGATCCTACCAATTAAGTCTGATTTTAATAAAAAATAATTAGATTAAAAAGATAAAAATTATTATGAGATAAGGACTTGTCTTTTTAAGTTAATTGGTTCTTGATTTAGATTAAGGGTCTATATAAAGAGATAGTCTCTTAGGGTTTGAAATAATAGAATTTTATGAAATCAAAACTCTCCTCTCTCCTCTCCATGCCTCACCTCTCTCTCTCTTCTCTTTTCCATGCCCAAGGGTTGGGTGTCCATCTTCATACGCCAAGAAGAAGAAGGGTCTCTTCTACAGCAAGGAACAAGGAGGAGAAGGCTGCAGTTCAGGGGTTGAAGTTGCAGTCAAGATTATTTATTGATCAAGGTTCAAAGAGGTAAAATCTTACTTGGAGAAGAAGGATCTACCATGAGAAGAAAGATTCAAGATTGATCCTAGTGGATACCTGTAGAGGCCAGACACGTGTGCGGCTCAAGGACCTTCGAATCTAAGATCATCAGTGGTGTATTTCTATCTGCACAAAGGTATTGAGATTTGATCTCATCTTTATTTTTATTTTTAGATTATATTCAAGTCTTTATTCCAGAGCTTGGTAGGATTAGATGAGATCTAATGCATGTGGGTTAAAGAGTTTAGCCCGATTTATTTTTCGCTACTCTTAAAGAGATTTTTGAAATCTATGCATGCATCCTATCCAGATTTCTAATAGTGGTATCAGAGCCACTAATTTTTAAAGACATATATAATCTAGTTTTTATCTTAGATTTAAAATTTTTTGTTGATTTAAAATTGATCTTGTGTTGGTATAAGGTTGTCCTGGCATAGATTTTACCCCCTATATTGAAAAGATTGTCCTAGCATAAGATTGATCGATTTTAAAAATTATTTTTGAAATAATTAAATCAATCTTTTAGATCAAAAAATTGACATATTAGATATATCTTATTTTATATTTAGATCTAAAATTAGAATGATTAAATGTTTGTATCGGACTGATATAAGATTGTCCTAATATAGGTTTACCCCTATATTGAAAAGATTGTCCTTTTGATGCGAATCAATTTTTTGAAAAAATATTTAAATATTTTAATTATTATTTTAGATTAGATTATACATATATTTGATATATGATTTTTAGTTTTAGATCTAAAATTTGATGTATATGTGATACATATTTTAGTTTAGATCTGAAACACATATAGTATATATATATTAGATTTAGATCTGAAACTGTTTTAAAATTATAAGCCACTAATACACACAATGAAATATAATCTAAAAATTATTTTTAGATCTAAAAATTATGTTATTGCATGTGGGTATGGGTTGAACAAATTAGGTCTAATGATCAAACTACAATTAAAGTCAAATTGATTAGATTAGGCTAGAATCCATTATCAATTTTGAGCAGTTATTGAACCTAACAATAGTTGATTAGGATTAGATCAAAGGGGCTCGATGTCAAATTTAGTTGTAGTTGTTGCATTGATTCATATTTTGATGTGAGTTAATTGACTCAAGATCAAACTTGGCTCAGTGGTTCGGATCTGTTTTAATAGGTTAATCTGATCGATTCTAATCGACCAATTTAGTATCTAAGGCAAATATCTAGATGGTGATTATTTAATTGGTTTCATTGTCTGACTTGATCAATTTTGATTGATGTTTAAAGAAAGCAATGGGGGGATCCCCACTCATCTTAACTTATCTAAACCATCTTGGAGATTCAGTTTTACACTAGATTGCTTGTTGACTCGAGTTCACCATACTGACTAGGCTGATCAGACATATGGATGTGCTGACCTAAATTTGATCAGTCGGATGTTAGATCTGTTGATTTAGAAAAGATCTAAACCTAAATCTCCTCAATAAATATTAAGTCTAGAGGTCTTCCATCATTGTAAAGATGCAAGTGCCTTCCTGACATTGATCATTCTCGGTTGGTTATAGTGGTTCGGATGCATCAAAAAGGTATAATTACTCTATTGGCATTTGATGCCATGGGATAGAGATAGAGTTGGGCTCAATAATTGTTACGTGAGAGTTCCAATGATGGCTTTATGTTCACTAGTGAATGATGGGTCTAACTTAACTAAGAAATATATCAATAACTGTTTAGTGAGGTCACAGGACTAGAGACCTAGCCCGCTTCATCTTGCTTAGTAAAGCAATGGACAAGATGTTGTCCACTCATTGGTTTATGCTCACTAATAATTGTTAGATGAGGTATGTATCGATTAATGGGACCGTAGTACCCACTTAAAATTAATCGCATATAGATTTTTGTTTCTCCATCCGAGAAGTGTGGAAGATTTGAAAAAATAGTGGGAGCCTTTGTTTATTTTTTAAAATCTCTAGAATAAATATTTTATAAGTATAAATATCTAATTAGAAACTATTCTCTCTATAGATAACCATGTCGAGTTTCAACCTTTTAGCTTGTATCCTCGATACAAATAGGTTGACCGATACAAACTACAAAGATTGGCTCCAGAATTTGAGAATCACTCTCAATTTTGAAAAAATTACCCATATCCTTGATCAGGATGCATCTGTGTTACCAGCTCATCTATTTTCTAATCAATGAGCCACACTTAAGAAGTGGATGGATGGGATAACAAGATGAAGTGTTATATTTTAGCATCCATATCCAATGATCTTCAACGATAGCATGAAGACATGAGGACTGCCAAAGAGATGTTGACTCATCTACAAAAGTTGTACGGTGAGCAGAGTCACATAGCTCACTTTGAGGTCTCTCAAAGACTATTCAGAATGAAAATGTATGATGGATAGTCCGTCAATGATTATTGTTTGACAATGATCAAGGATATTGAGGAGCTTCAAAAGCTCAGGATGAATATGGACAAAGAATTGTAGGTAGATTTGATCCTTCAGTCTCTTCCTAATTTGTATGGGCAGTTTATCATGAACTACTATATGAATAAAATTGATAGCACTTTGTTAGATACTGAATATATTGGTAACAGTAGAGGGTACTTTGAAGACTTTAAGAGATACAATTCTGACTGTGGAGCAGGCTTTCTCTAAGAAAAATCTTCTTTTAAGAAGAAGAAGAAGCCTGTGAAGAAACAAAAGAATGAAACCAAGCCCAAGAAGTAGTTTCTAAAGAAGGCCGACGATAAAGAAAAATATTTTCATTACAACGTCGAAGGCCACTAGAAGGAACTGTCCGGCCTATCTGACGACTATCAAGAGCAGGAAGAAAGATGGGCCTTCTGAAGGTATATCTGATTGTTCATTATTGAAACTAATCTAATGATTTTCTCTTCTTCTAGTTGGATTTTAGATTCTGGTTTAAGTACTCATTTATGCACTTCTATGCAAGGTCTTGAAGAAGTGAGAGGAACTGAGGGAAGGCGAGATCACTCTCCAGATTGACAATGGAGTAAGGATTACTGCTGTGGCCATCGGGACCTACCCTCAGCGATTACCATTAGGAGTTAGTTTAATTCTTAAAGACTGCTATTATGTACCTGTAGCTAGTAGAAATTTGATTTTTATTTCTATGCTGGTAAGGATAATTATAATTTTCATTTCAATAAAGGCATGTATTTGATTTATTTTGAAAATATAATTATTACACATACTTTCTTAATTGATAGTCTTTATCGTTTGCATATAGATGTGAGTGTCAATATTAACGAGCAAACTATGAATGCCATAGGTCTAAGAGTCATAGAGATAGGATGAGCCAAAAATATCTATGGCACCTTAGGCTAGGCCATATGAGAGGACAGAGTCAACAAACTGGAGAAAGATGGTCTTCTCGGATCATTAATTTTTGAGTCTTATCCAGTTTGTAATCATATCTTCAAGAAAAAATGGCTAAGCTACCATTCATGGGACAAGGGAAAAGGGCCATCTGCAAAACTATTTGATATATTTTGTATCCAAGTCATCTTGGGTCCATTGGAGTTAGTACATATGGTTCCTTTAGGAATCTAAATTTGTTTTATCTTTTGATTTATTTATATTTAAAGCTTTTGCTTGCATTAATGATTTT
>NC_025998.2:88113655-88200458 GCF_000442705.2 Elaeis guineensis
CTGAAGAGAGAAATAGAATGAGTTCTATTTCTTATGCTTCGGCTGTAAGATCAATTGTGTATGCTATGTTATGTACCAGGCCTAATGTAGTTTATGCTCTAGGTATTGTAAGCAGATTTTAGGTTGATCCCAGGGAGGATCATTGGAAAGCTGTGAAAAATATACTCAAGTACTTGAGAAGAACTAAAGATATTTTCTAATATATGGTAGATCTGATTTAAAATTTGAAGGTTATACTTGTTGGTGCAAAAATCCGCCTGCATCGGAGAAGCTGGAGTCGAGGGAGTCACGGTCGCCATCGGGACCTGCAAAAGAAGTCTAAATCGAAGTTGGGGTTGCTCCGGCAAGACCCTCCCGACGCTCAAGTCAGTTCTCAGCCTCAATAAGAATTAAGTGCTCGAACAAAATTTTTAGCAGAGTTTTGGGATAGAAAATTAGAGCTTAGAGAATAACGTATATGGGGTCTCCTTTTATAGGCAGAGGGGCAACGGACTGATAGCGATGTCTATAACCGTCTGGTAGTGGGCTGCCCAGGGTCAGGAAGAGTTTGTTGCGAAGAGTAGTGGAGTGGGATCGTGGCCATCATCGGGACATGCCACGTGGAGTCTGTTGCGGAGAGTGGAGCGGCTCCATTGTCGTGACTTGCCAGAGGGTGGAGGAACGCGTGGTATCCGTCGTAGGAAGTGGAGCAGAATCATGGCCATTATTATGGTCTGCTAGGGAGTGATGGAGCCACGTGGAATCCGTCGTAGGAAGTGGAGCAGAGTCGTGGCTGTTACTGCGGCCTGCTAGGGAGTGATGGAGCCATGCAGAATCTGTTGCAGGAAGTGGAGCAGAGTCGTGGCCGTTACTGCGGCCTGCCAAGGGGTCCAGGTCTCGGTTGGAGTCCGGTCCCCGTAGAAGCCTGGATGGGGATCATTTGTCGAGGAGTCTTGGCCAAGGCCGCTCGTGATAGAAATTTGAAGTAGATCATTTGCAGTGAGAACTCGGAGTGACTCGCTTGCGGTAGGAGCTCGAATTCTGACTCCCGTAGGAGTCCGGACGAAGTCTTCCTGCAGTCGAAGTCGGGGATAAAGTCCGACTCCCGTAGGAGTCTGGACGAAGTCTACCTGCGATCAAAGTCAGGGGCGAAGTTCGGCTCTCGTAGGAGTCCGGACGGAGTCTACCTGCAATCAAAGTCGGGGGCGAAGTCCGGCTCCCGTAGGAGTTCGGACGAAGTCTTCTTGCAGTTGAAGTCGAGGACGGAGTCCAGCTCCCGTAGGAGTCCGGACGAAGTCTACCTGCAAGTGAAGTCGTGGGTGGAGTCCGGCTCCCGTAGGAGTCTGGATGAAGTCTACCTGCAGTCGGAGTCGGGGATGAGGTCCGGCTCTTGCAGTTGAAGTCAGGGATGAAGTTCGGCTTCCGTAGGAGTCCGGACGGAGTCTACCTGCAATCAAAGATGGGGGCGAAGTCTGGCTTCCGTAGGAGTCCGGATGAAGTCTTCTTGCGGTTGAAGTCAGGGACGAAGTCCGGCTCCCGTAGGAGTCCGGACGAAGTCTACCTGCAATCAAAGTCGGGGGCAAAGTCCGTTTCCCGTAGGAGTCCGGACGGAGTCTACCTGCGATCAAAGTCGGGGGTGAGTCCGGCTCCCGTAGGAGTCCGGACGGAGTCTACCTGCAATCAAAGTCGGGGGCGATGTCTGGCTCCCGTAGGAGTCTGGACGAAGTCTTCTTGCGGTTGAAGTCGGGGGATGAAGTCTGGCTCTCGTAGGAGTTCGGATGAAGTCTACCTACGATCAAAGTCGGGGGCGAAGTTCGGCTCCCGTAGGAGTCCGGACGGAGTCTACCTGCGATCAAAGTCAGGGGCAAAGTCCGGCTCCCGTAGGAGTCCGGACGAAGTCTTCTTGCGGTTGAAGTCGGGGATGGAGTCCGGCTCCCGTAGGAGTCCAGACGAAGTCTGCATGCAAGTGAAGTCATGGGCGGAGTCCGGCTCCCGTAGGGGTCCAGACGAAGTCTGCCTGCAAGTGAAGTCGTGAGCGGAGTCCGGCTCCCGTAGGAGTCCGGATGAAGTCTAGAAGGTGGTCGATCATCGTGAAAACTTGGGTGGAGTCCATCCATCGCGAAGAATCCGGTCGACGTTGGTGGGGGTTTATCCATCGGCAGAACTTGAGAATGTTGCGGAGGCCCGGCCGCCCAGTGAGGTTCGGCGAGATGTCGTCGTAGGTCGGACGTCAGTAGAATCCCTGGAGGGTCGCTCCTATCACGAACTTCGGCTGGGAGGTATTTTATACCCAACACCAGTCCTCCTACTTTCAAGTTCGAGTTTCGAATGAAGGAAGTACAGAGAAATTTCCACAGCCGAAGTTGTCCCTTTGAATCCTGTGCACGATCGCCCTCAGATATTTTGACATTTAATACGCGCGTGCTGGAGTCTTTTCGAATCGGGGCGATCCGAAGGGACCTTTCGAAATTTTCATTGGAGCACTGGCCCAGGTACGATGCAGTAATGGCTCTATCAGCTATCAACCATTTTTAGCCACCTGCCATGGCGAGTGGGACATGTGGCGAGCTTGGGTCAACCTGGGGAAATCCACGATCATTATAGCATCGGATCCCAGGGTCTATTTAAACCCGCCTTTCTGCCTTTAGAGGCCTCATTCCGCTTGAAAGTTCTGTCGATGTCTGTCTTCTCCTCAAGAGCTCTGACCCTCCTTGGCGTCTACCTTGGCCTTAAGCATCCTTCGAGTCATCCTTGTCCTCGCACCTTCTGCATCCTTCAGAGCGACTTAGGTTAGTCTCAAAACTTTCGTTCCCTTTCTCGCCATTTGGGTGCCCCTTTTCCTCCATTTTTCTTCTGTCGCATTCCTTTGGTTTGGTTCCCCGCAAACCTTTCGCCTCTTGTTCCGCCTGATTTCTCCAGGATTTTTAGGGTCCTTATTCGAAATATCTTTCGGCACCTCCGCCTCTAGTGGTTTTGGGAGTTCGTCTGCCTCAGCCCCCCAGAACCCCCACACTGTAGATGAACCCACATCTGGGGCTAGGCCTCGCCCGATTTTTGCACCGGGTGCCATTCCCTGTTCTCTGATTTCGGATGAACTCCTACTGATAAGGGTTCAGTATGGAGTTCCTCCAGAGTACGATCTGGAGCTCCCCGGTCCCGCCGACCGGGCTAGCACCCCCCCGCCTGGCCGCTTCTGCCTGTATCAGGAGGCCTTCTGTGCCAGACTCCGACTTTCGCTTCCGCCCTTTGTCGTCGCCCTTTTCCATTTTTTAGACATTTCTTTAGCTTCAATTGCGCCGAACTCCTTTAGGTTTTTGATAGGGTTCCTCTCCCTTTGTCATATAGTTGAAGTTTAGCCATCTCTTTCTTTGTTTAGACATTTTTACACCTTCAAGCGTCACCCCTCGGCAAAGGACTGATGGTATTTCTCCCCCCAGTTTGGCAAGAAGGGGTTGCTGAAAGGTGCTCCCTCTTCAATCCACAACTGGAAGGGAAAGTACCTCTTCGTCCACTGCCCGACTTTGAGGCTGGGATTGCCCCCTTGGGGCTCTCTGAGGGACTCTGTCCGCCGGGCTCCTAGCCTGGGGGAGGATGACCTTCAGGCCGCCCGAAAGCTTCTTGGTTATTCGGCTCCTTCCTTTTCCAACCTTCTGAAGGAGTAGTTTTTGTTCAACATCGGCTTGAGTCCCCAGGATCCTGTGAGTATCCCACCTTTCCTTTCCTCTTCTTTTCTCCTGCTCTTCTTCTTCTTCTCTTTTTTTTTCTCTTTTTCTTTCTCTTTCTTCTCTCTTTTTTTTTTTTTTTTGCGTGTCGCTTCTTCCTTTTCACCCCATCACTGATCTTCTTTCTCTCTCTTCTTTTTTTTTTTTAGGAATGGATGCCGAAGCAGCACGGATGCTCGCCAGGGGCCTCAAGGCCCAAAAAAGAAAAGGCACCACGGCCTCCGGATCAGTGAAGAAGGCCAGAATGGAGGAGATGAGCTCGACCGCGCCTGCCCAGGTGGCCCCCGTGGTCGACGTTCCTTCAGACGTCGAGCCCCCAACTCCTCGGGCCTCTTCAAGGAGCTCTCCCGCTGAGGTTCCCACCTCAGGGGACCGCATCGAGATGGTGCCTGGGGCCGAGAGGGGGAGGAGAAGGAAGTCGGTGGCCCGCAGGGTGAGTAGCCACCGGGCCTCCATCGAAGAATCCCACAGTTCCGAAGAAGAGCCGAGGGAGAATCCCTTCAATGACAGGGACTTGATAAAGCAGTTGATTGACGGCTGCATCCTGCCCGAGGTCGTTGAGAGGATTGATCGCGCCGATCTCGAACAGCGGGTTTAGGACTCCCTAGGGTCCTTTCTCGAAGTAAACAGATCTTCATTTAATTAGCTTCTCGACCTCCATTCTGACCTCCTAGCCACCCTTGTAGATCGGGCACCAGCTCCTTACCAATATCGAGGCGACGAACTAGGCGAGGAGGGACACCATCTAGGCGGAGGAGAGTCACGGGGCCGAAGTCGCTCGCCTCAAAGAAAAGGCAGTCGAGGTAGTTACCCTCCAAGAGGCCTTGGAGAAAACAAAGTAGGCCCTGGAGAAAGAGAAGCAGACCTCGAAGGAGACGGTGAGGAAGGCAGAGGCCGAGGTCGCAAATTTGGCGGAGCAGATCCCGGTCCTGGTCTCGGAGGCTAGGGTTCTTGCGGTGGAGGAGTTCAAGACTTCTGTGGAGATGAGGGACCTGAATGTCAAGTTCGGCCAAGAAGCATTCATCAAAGGATTTGAGCTCTGCCAGGAGAAGGTGGTCAGGAAATTTCTCGAGCTCGATCTCAGCTTCTTGGGCGAGGCATCTGAAGACGAAGACGGTCCTTCTCCCACTGCTACTGCCACCGTAGCCCCCCTTCCAGGGACACCGAGCTCTCCAACTCCTATTTTAGAGGTCTGAGACCTCTGACCTTGTATTTTTTTTTACTGCAATTTTTCTTTTCTCTTTTGTCTTTAAGAAATATTCAATCAATAAAGTTGAATTTCTCCTTATGGAGGGCTCCTCCACTCTTCCTTCCTCCTCCTTTTTTGTTTTTCTTTTTGCAATGGGACGCGCCTTGACGCTTTTGTCTCCCGATGGTAGTGTCCTGCTGAAGCACTTCCCCTGCCAGAGGGAATTCCGCTGAAGTCCACGATCCAGCGTCTGAAGAAGGAAGTTCTTCATTTAACAAAAAGGTCGAAGAAGATGGATGGCGAGCTTCGCAGGTTGAGGGAGAGCCACTCTGAAGCCACCGCGGAGGCCACCCGCTTCCGAAACCTCCACGTGAAGGGGATCATGGAGTACAGTCGGAGGAAGGCGAACTTCGAGAAGGAGCTCGAGGAACACAAGAAGCGTGCCAGCGATCGATCTTGGGCTCAAGCTGTCAAGATCAGTTCTCCCAGAGTGGAGCTGTCGGCTGCGCAGGAGAGGATTAGCCAGTTGGAAGGAAGCTCATTCCAACTTTTGACTCGGGCCGACAGCGATCGAAAATGGTCGAAGAAGGTCTCCGACCTTCAGCAACAGCTCCAGGATGTCGAGGCGAGCTGTGATGCATACCGGGCCGGCTGGCGCAAGCAGGTGGACGAATATAATGGGAAGCTCAGGATGGCGACCGACGAGGTTGCCCGCCTTCAAAGATAGCTAGCTGAGGGGGCTCAGTCTGCTCCCGTTCGAGATTCCGACGAACTCCAATCCCTGAGAAGGATCGTAGAAGAACTATCTGTCGCTCTTGGAGAGGGGAAGGCCGAACTACAGCAATTGAAGATCCAGCTGGTGTACGAGCAGCGGGCAGTCAAGGACGTGGAGGTGGAATCCGAGGTCCTGAGAAAGAGGCATCGAGAGGTGGAGAACGAAAGCCAGCGACTTCATTAGAGAAATATGGAGATGCTAATCAGAGGGAAGGAATTGGAAGGAGAAGTCGAAAGCTTAAGACACTCCCTGATGAGGGTTGAAGCCAAAAGTTCGAGGTCGGAAGAAGCCGGGCCCTCTTAGGGCTCTTTTTGTCTTTCATTCTCCTATGTGTCATCTTTTGCCGCTTGTTTGTTTATTGGCGTTGTTGCTTTTCTTTTTCATTTTGATGCCAATGTCGTCTGGAGGTTCTTGGGCATCACCGCATCGGCTTGCTTTTCTTGTCATCTTTCTTCTTCAGCCTCAAGGGCTCTGTAATGCACATTTTGCCAATGAAATGAAAAGATTTTTGTTACCTCTTTTACTCACGTGTCGAATTATCATTTGCCGAGCTTCCTTCGGCTTTTGCATTGTCCGATATCAATGCCATTCGAAAGTACCTGATCACCATCGTATTGACCCATCCTTCTGTTTATGGCCACTGATTTGTCCGGGACCACTCAGGTTTGACACCTCCTTTTAGAGTTCAAGCTGGGAGGTCCGGGCTTATCGTCGCCCTGAGGAAGCTGCCTTATCTCTGGCTCGTGTTGAGAGCTTTCTTGAAGGTCGAGAATTTTGATAAGAACCCCAATCCTTGCTGAGACGAGGTTCCTTGCATCTTTGATGTAATTTATTTTTCATTCATCGCTGATGCAGTCCGTCGCTTTCCTTTTTAACTCCCCTCCCCTTTTTCTTTTTCTTTTTTCGAGTGAGGGTTTTCCCTCTGTTCTTGGTGGGGTCGCGGGAGTGCGAGGGGGTCGTTGGGAAGGTTCCCTTCTTCCTATTTGGTCTTAAATGACCAGATCTTGACTGGCATCAGGATGGGGTTCCTCCCCTATTTCTGACATAATCAATTTTAGCTCAGGTTAGGACGAGGTCCTCCCCTTGTCGCTAACAGGGCTATGGGGGTGCATATGGGCGCTGCGGGGCTTCTCCCCCCACCCGATCTGAGTGTAACCGGGCCTTCGACTTTGCTCATGTTAGGGTGAGGTTCTCCTCCTGTCCCTAACATGGCTGTGGGGGTGCATATGGGCACTGTTTGGCCTCTCCCCCCATCCGATCTAAGGATAATCGGGTCTTCGACTTTGCTCATGTTAGGGTGAGGTTCTCCTCCTATCCCTAACATGGCTGTGGGGGCACATGTGGGTGTTGCAGGGCCTCTCCCCCATCCGGTCTAAGGAGAATCGGGCCTTCGACTTTGCTCATGTTAGGGCGAGGTTCTCCTCCTATCCCTAACATAGTTGTGGGGACGCATGTGGGTGCTGTTTGACCTCTCCCCCCATCCGGTCTAAGGGTAACCGAGCCTTTGACTTTGCTCATGTTAGGGCGAGGTTCTCCTCCTGTCCCTAACATGGCTGTGGGGGCGCATATGGGCACTGTTTGGCCTCTCCCCCCATCCGGTCTAAGGGTAACCAGGCCTTCGACTTTGCTCATGTTAGGGCGAGGTTCTCCTCCTATCCCTAACATGGCTGTGGGGGTGCACGTGGGTGCTGTTTGGCCTGTCCCCCCATCCGGTCTAAGGGTAACCGGGCCTTCAACTTTGCTCATGTTAGGACGAGGTTCTCCTCCTGTCCCTAACATGGCTATGGGGGCGCATATGGATGCTGTTTGGCCTCTCCCCCCATCCGATCTAAGGGTAACTGGGCCTTCAACTTTGCCCATATTAGGGTTTATTTTTATTGTCCGAAGGGGTCATCCCCTGTCGTTACAAGTCCATGCCAAAAAGGAAAAGATATGCAGATCTGAAAGGAATCTTGATTTAAAGTAGAGTCATTCATTATACGTTTACAAGTTTTCAAACCCTAGTGCCGTGGAAGGTCTGCTTCCTGTCGAGGTCCTCCAGAGATGGAGTTGATGATCCCGATTGGAGGCTGATCTCCGGGCTGCTCTTCCCTTTTTGGCAGCTCAGGCTGCGGTAGGGCCCTTGGCCGATCTTCTCTATCCTCAGGCCGGCGCCGAATGAACCTATCAAGTCGACCTCATCGGATGAGCTCCTCGATCTCATCTCAGAGCTAGATGCATTCCTCCATGTCGTGGCCGTGGTCATGATGGTAGAGGCAGAACTTGTTAGGATTGTGCTTTTCGGGGTGCGTGCGCATCCTCTCTGGCCTAGAGAGCTGCTCTCTGACCTCCATCAGCACCTGGGTTTTTGATGCATTGAGGGGGGCATTGTTGCGAAATCTTCCTGGGGGAGAGCCCCACCGAGCCCGATGATCTGGGCTTCCCTGCCTGCATGCTCAAGGAGGAGTCTGGACACGCTTGTGCCCGGGATGAGTTCGAGAATGTGGCCGAGCTTCTCTCGACCCTTTTTCGACTGCAGACTTACTCGAGTCTCCCGCTTGCCGCTCTCTCACAGTCTCCTCATCCTTTATTTTGAAGGCTTCTTCCACTCGGGCGTACCCTTCGGCCCGAGCTAACAGGTCAGCAAAATCCCTGGGGTACTTCTTTTCCAGGGAGAATAGAAGGTCGTTCTTCTGAAGGCCGCCTTTCAGGGCGGCCATCGCTACCGATTGGTCCAAGTTCCGGACCTCCAGCGCGGCGATATTGAAATGGTTGATGTAGGCCCGAATGGACTCTCCCTCCCTCTGCTTGATGTTGATGAGGGACTCCGAACCCTTCCGGGGATGTCGGCTGCTAACAAAATGAGCCACAAACTGGTGGCTCATCTGATCAAAGGAAAAGATGGTACCCGACTTCAGCATCGAGTACCAGTTTCTCGCCACTCCCTTCAAGGTGGATGGGAAGGCTCGGCATAGAATGACGTCGGGCACACCATGAAGCAGCATCATTGTCCGAAAGGCCTCCAGGTGGTCAACTAGGTCTGAAGTCCCGTCATAGCTTTCAAATTGAGGGAGTTTGAAGTTCGACGGGATCGGTTCCTGCATGATCATTTGAGAAAAGGGAGGGTCAGTACAAATATCCTCACCATAAGCGGGGGGAGCATGGTGGAGCTCTTCGATCCGCCTGTTCATCTCCTGGAGCCTCCGATCCAGAAAATCCTCTCGACTACGGGTCTCGAGGGTCTTCTGGCAGAATGGAGGTAGAGATCTTCCAGGGGTGGAATCGTGGTCTGATTGAGGACTCTCCACCCTTGGATTCATCTTTCCAGGAAAGATGGGGTGGCTGGCCCAAGTGGCCCATCCCACCATCGGATTTTGGGGTTCCGATGATGCTCTTTACAGTCGCACTAATGCCTGCGGCTGCTGCTGCTGTTGCATGGCCTGCACAACTTCAGTGAGGCCTCTGACCTGCTGCACCAGTAGGTTGAATTGCTCTGCGCCAACCACCATTGTCGGAGGAGGAGGAGGAGGCTGGGAAACTAGAGGTGAGGCTGGAGCCTGAGATCTGGCCGTAGAGGTCGTGGATCGCCACATGGATGCTTTGCGGGGAGGCATTGGGCAAAGACCTAATGGGGGAAGGAGGAGTGGATGTCGGAAAAGATGATCGGAGGTGGTCCCGTTGAGCTCTCCTTTAAGAACAAGGGTGCTGCGAAGACACAGGGCCCTTCCTCTAGTGCCAATCATGTTGGTGCAAAAATTTGCCTGCGTCGGAGAAGCTGGAGTCGAGGGAGTCGCGGTCGCCGTCGGGTCCTACAAAAGAAGTCTAAACCGGAGTTGGGGTTGCTTCGGCAAGACCCTTCGATGCTCAAGTCAGTTCTCTGCCTCAACAAGAATGGAGTGCTCGAACGAAAATTTTAGCTGAGTTTTGGGATAAAAAATTAGAGCTTAGAGAATAACGTATCCGGGGTCCCCCTTTTATAGGCGGAGGGGGCAACAGATTGATAGCGATGTCTGTAACCGTTTGGCAGTGGGCTGCCTAGGGTCAGGAGGAGTTTGTTGTGAAGAGTAGTGGAGTAGGATCGTGGCCATCATCGGGACATGCCACGTGGAGTCTGTTGCGGGGAGTGGAGCGGCGTCCGTTGTCGCGACTTGCCAGAGGGTGGAGGAACCGTGTGGTATCCGTCGCAGGAAGTGGAGCAGAATCTTGGCCATTATTTTGGTCTGCCAGGGAGTGATGGAGCCGCACGAAATCCGTCGCAAAAAGTGGAGCAGAGTCGTGGCCGTTACTGCGGCCTGCCAGGGAGTGATGGAGCCATGCAGAATCTGTTGCAAGAAGTGGAGCAGAGTCATGGCCGTTACTGCAGCCTGCCAGGGGGTCCAGGTCTCGATTGGAGTCCGATCCCCGTAGAAGCTCGGATGGGGATCATTTGTCGAGGAGTCTCGACCAAGGCCACTCGCGATAGAAATTTGAAGTAGATCATTTGCAGTAAGAACTCGGAGTGAGTCGCCTGCAGTAGGAGCTCGGAGTCCGGCTCCCGTAGGAGTCCGGACGAAGTCTTCCTGCAGTCGAAGTCGGGGACGAAGTCCGGCTCTCGTAGGAGTCCGGACGAAGTCTACCTGTGATCAAAGTCGGGGGTGAAGTCTGGCTCCTGTAGGAGTCCGGACGGAGTCTACTTGCGATCAAAGTCAGGGGTGAAGTTCGGCTCCCGTAGGAGTTCGGATGAAGTCTTCTTGCAGTTGAAGTCGGGGATGGAGTCCGGCTCCCGTAGTAGTCCGGACAAAGTCTACCTGCAAGTGAAGTCATGGGCGGAGTCTAGCTCCTATAGGAGTCCGGATGAAGTCTACCTACAGCTGGAGTCGAGGATGAGGTCTGGCTCTTGCAGTTGAAGTCAGGGATGAAGTCCGACTTCCGTAGGAGTCCGGACGGAGTCTACCTGCAATCAAAGTCAGGGGCGAAGTTCGGCTCCCGTAGGAGTCTGGATGAAGTCTTCTTGTGGTTGAAGTCGAGGATGAAGTCCCACTCCCGTAGGAGTCCGGACGAAGTCTACCTGTGATCAAAGTCAGGGGCGAAGTCTGGCTCTCGTAGGAGTCCGGACAGAGTCTACCTGCGATCAAAGTCGAGGGCGAAGTCCGGCTCCCGTAGGAGTCCAGACGGAGTCTACCTGCAATCAAAGTCGGTGATGAAGTCTGGCTCCCGTAGGAGTCCAAACGAAGTCTTCTTGCGGTTGAAGTCGGGGATGAAGTCTGGCTCCCGTAGGAGTCCGGACAAAGTCTACCTGCGATCAAAGTCGAGGGCGAAGTCCGACTCCCGTAGGAGTCCGGATGGAGTCTACCTGCGATCAAAGTCGGGGTCGAAGTCCGGCTCCCGTAGGAGTCCGGACGAAGTCTTCTTGCGGTTGAAGTCGGGGATGGAGTCCGGCTCCCGTAGGAGTCCGGATGAAGTCTGCCTGCAAGTGAAGTCATGGGCGGAGTCCGACTCCCGTAGGAGTCCGGACGATGTCTGCTTGCAAGTGAAGTCATGGGCGGAGTCCGGCTCTCGTAGGAGTCCGGATGAAGTCTAGAAGGTGATCGATCATCGTGAAAACTTGGGTGGAGTCCGTCCGTCGTGAAGAATCTGATCAACGTTGGTGGGGGTTTATCTATCGGCAGAACTTGAGAATGTTGTGGAGGCCCGGCCGCCAGAGAGGTTCAGCGAGATGTCGTCGGAGGTGAGACGTCAGTAGAATCCCTGGAGGGTCGCTTCTATCACGAACTTCGACTGGGAGGTATTTTATACCCAACAATACTGATTTTAATTTTCAATCTGATTTGGATCTATATCTGAATATGTGTTCACTCTATATGGTGGTGCAGTAAGTTGATAAAATTTCAAACAGCATACTATTGCTGACTCAGTCACTGAGGTTGAGTATATTGCTGCTTGAGGCTACTAAAGAGGCCATCTGGATGAAGAAATTCATCAGAGAATTGGATGTGGTTCCAAGGATTGAACAACCTGTGCCCCTTTATTGTGATAATATTAGGATAGTTGCTCAAGCCAAAGAATCAAGATCTCATCATAAATCTAAGCACTTCCTAATATTAGGGTCATGGTGATGATCCTAATACCTTTGATGAGGCAATGTCTGACATTGATTTTGAGATTAGATACAATGAAGTCAGAAATTGACATGATGAATTCAAACCAAGCATAGACCTTAGTGGATCCACCTAAGGGTATCATATCCATTGAATGTAAATAAATCTACAAAAGAAAAATAGGTGCCGATGGTAAGGTAGAGACCTATAAAGCTAGGCTTATGGCAAAAGATTATAGTCAGTGTGAGGGCATTAACTATCAAAAATTCTTCTCACCTGTAGTCATGCTGAAATCTATCCGCACTCTGCTTACTGTTGTAGCTTATTATGATTATGAAATCTGATAGATGGATGTGAAAACTGCTTTTCTAAATAGATATTTTGAGAAATATATCTATATGGAGCAGTCTTTGGATTTCATATCTGTTGCTCCTAGATTGATTTTGATGATTACAAAGCAGATTGAAGGGATACAATATTTTAAAATGAAAAAGTCCTTATGCTCTTCAAGGGCAAAATTGTAATTTCACTAAAATCCTGATTTGATAGTATCATTTGGTAGAACAAATAATTTGAAATCTATTGGTGAAAATTTCATTGTGTTTGGACTTATATTTTTGAAGTTATGAAGGTTTGAAGTGCATGAGTCGACTCATGAGTCAACTCATGGCACTGTGAGCTGATTGGCACACAAAAATTCTCCTTGGCACGCTAGTTTTCTGGCTTGGCACGACCTATGAGTCGACTCATGAGTCGACCCACAAGGCATGAGTCGACTCATGAGTCGACCCCTGCTAATTTGAGCCAAGAAATTCCAAAAAAGCATTCTTTGGTTTTTGCAACAGAGGTCGACTCATGAGTCGACCCCTGAAGCATGAGTTGACTCATGAGTCGACCCCTGCGACGGGAAATGTCAGCAACGGCTATTTTTTTGCCCGTTTTAATTACCATTTATGCTTCCTAAAAATCCTCTAACGGCTCTTTATCTGCCTAAATTATTTTCTCTTGCTTCTAATGCTACAAAATGCTTAATTTGATGAAAGAAATTGCAGATTAAATAGCGGATCAAACGTGAAATCAAATGTAAAGAGAAAGAGAGGAAAAAGAGAAGAACAGAAGAGAGGATCCAAAATTTGCAAGAAAAAGCCCGAGATTAACGAAATATCCATAGAGAAAAAGAGAGAGGATCCACAATATACCAGAGAGATTGTGAAAGAGAAAAGGAAGATCTTTCAAGGAGAGAATTCTTCACGCCTATCGTTTCAACCTTGATCTAGAGATCGTTCAAAGCTTTCAAGAGATCTTCAATCAACAATCAACCTCTTCTCAAGCGTTCAACCGTTCATTCATCTTGAAAAAATCTGAAAAAGGGGTTCTTCATTTGAGTAAAGCTTTTATTGTTATATTTGCTCATTTAAGGAGCTGTTATTGTATTAATCTGTGCTCTAAATATTCTTACTCTTTGTGAGTTTTTGCTCTTGTTTTTGGAGGATTTCCAAAACAAGGAAAGGTTGATCCGAACCTGAAATCGGAGTGTTTTGGGTTTGCTTGTACCCGGAAAACAAGTGTTCTAGCTTGGGATAGCTAGGGTCGGAGTTTCCGACGTCTTGTATTCTAGCTTGGGATAGCTAGTGTCGGAGTTTCCGACGTTTTGTATTCGGGTTGAATACAAAGGATAGTGGATTGAAATTCCCAAGTGGGATCTTGGGGAGTGGATGTAGGTGCAAGGTTAGCACCGAACCACTATAAATCCTTGTGTTTGTGGTGTGCTTTATCGCTTTATCTTATTTCTTTATTATATCCTTGCAATACTACTTTAGGTAATTAATATTGATTTAAAGCCATTGTTTTGTTCTTCATAAGTTATTGTTGGGCTTAAAATTTTTAGAAACCCAATTCACCCCCCCCTCTTGGGTTGCATAGCTGGGCAACAAGTGGTATCAGAGCCAGTGCTCTAGCCCTTCTTTGATCTAACAATCAAAGAGCCAAAGATCTATGGCAACCCATGTTGGAACTTCTCTAGCTGAGGGGCAATCAACAAACCGACCTCCACTTTTCAATGGGTCTAATTACACCTATTGGAAAGCTCGGATAAAGATTTTCATACAAGCACTTGACTATGATATGTGGAGTATCATAGTGAATGGTCCTCACACACCCACCAAGATTATAGATGGTGAGGAGTCAACCAAATCCGAGAAAGAATGGGATGAGGTTGACAAGAAATTGGCACAATTAAATGCCAAACTATGAATGTTCTTTATTGTGCACTAGATGCTAGTGAATTTAATCGCATTTCTACTTGTGCATCTGCTAAAGAAATATGGAATAGGTTAGAAGTCACCCACGAGGGAACAAATCAAGTAAAAGAGTCTAAAATAAACATGCTTGTACATAAATATGAATTGTTCAAAATAGAGCATGATGAGTCCATAACTGCTATGTTTACTCGTTTTACTGATATAATCAATGGTTTAAAGAGTCTTGGCAAATCTTATACTAACAGTGAACTTGTAAGGAAGATTCTCAGGTCACTGCAAGAACTTGGGAAGCCAAGGTGACTGCCATCCAAGAAGCAAAGGACTTGAACACTCTACCTCTAGAAGAGCTTCTTGGATCCTTGATGACTCATGAACTTAGTATGATGCAACATCAAGAGGATGAAATCAAAAAGAAAAGAACCATTGCCCTCAAATCCACAACTTCACCTGATTATGAAACAGATGACTCTGAAGATGAAGATCAGGATGAGGAGATGGCTCTCATCACCCGGAAATTCAAGAAGTTTCTAAGAAAAAGAAACAGGGGATGAGAAAGAAATTCACAAAAGGGATCAAAGCATAGAAAAGGAGAAAGATCAAACCCCTATATGCTACGAGTGCAAGAAGCCAGGACATTTCAGATCCGAATGTCCTCAATTGAAGAAAGGTCCAAAGAAATTCAAAAAGAAGGCAATGATGGCGACCTGGAGTGCGAGTGATGACTCAAGCTCCGACGAGGAAACCTCAACCGAACAAGCCAATCTGTGCCTGATGGCACATGAAAATGAGGTAACTTCTGAATCCACTAGTGAATTTACTTTTGAAGAATTGCATGAAGCATTCTATGATTCAATTGATGAATTAAAGAAACTAGGGAAGAAAAACAAAGAGCTGAAATTGGAAAATCAGTCCTTAGTGAAACAAGCTGAAATTCTTTCAATTGAAAAATTCACATTGATTCAAGAAAATCAAAACTTTAAGGATGAAATTAACAGGCTGAAATCTATAGTAGATAAGTTCACCTTAAGTTCAAACAAGCTAAATATGATCCTTGATAATCAGAAAGCTATATATGATAAGGCTGGACTTGGTTATAAACCCCTGAAGAAACAAAAATTTTTGAAAGATATTTATGCAAATTATTCAAGCAAAAAGCCTACAAATATTACTTGTTTTAAATATGGAAGAATAGGACATAAATCATACACATGTCTTATTAACAAATATGCAAACACAAAGAAAATATGGGTTCAAAAGGAACCATTCTGACTAACCTGAAAGGACCCAAGAAAGCTTGGGTACCTAAGACAGAAACTTGATCTGTGCTTGCAGGTGTGTCTAGCATCCCAAGAAGGAAACAGGAAATGGTATCTTGACAGCGGATGCTCGAGACACATAACTGGTGATGAATCACAATTCATCACGCTTGATGCTAAGGATGGAGGGATGGTCACCTTTGGAGATAATGGCAAAGGAAAGATCATCGGGATAGGTAACATTGGTATCACTCTCTCCAAATACATTGAGAATGTTTTACTTGTTAAAGGTTTAAAGCATAACTTACTCAGCATTAGTCAATTCTGTGATAAAGGGTATAAAGTAAGTTTTGAATCATCTGTATGCATTGTGACGAGTCCTATTAACGATGGCATTAAATTTATAGGACATAGGCATGGCAATGTTTATATGGTAGACTTGAATGATTTAACTAAATTAGACATGCAATGCCTAGTTTCCTTAAATGCTAAAATAAATGAGACTAGTTGGCTGTGGCATCGTAGACTTGCACATATTAGCATGCATTCTCTTTCAAAATTAATCAAAAAGGATTTAGTTCTCGGTTTGCCAAAATTAAATTTTGAAAAGGATAGAATTTGTGATGCATGCCAATTAGGTAAACAAACTAGAGTATCATTTAAATCCAAAAACACTATTTCAACTTCTAGACCTTTAGAGCTCTTACATATGAATTTATTTGGACCAACTAAAACCACTAGTCTAGGAGGAAAACGATATGGATTTGTAATAATTGATGATTACTCTCGTTTTACTTGGGTTTTCTTTTTAGCTCACAAAAATGAAACTTTTCAAATTTTCACGAAATTTCATCGAAAAGTCACTAATGAAAAAGGGTTTTCAATTCAAAATATTAGAAGTGATCATGGAACAGAATTTGAAAATCATGACTTTGAAAATTTTTGTGATGAAAATGGAATTGGCCACAACTTCTCTACTCCTAGGACACCCCAACAGAATGGGGTAGTTGAAAGGAAAAATAGAACCTTAGAAGAAATGGCCTGTACCATGCTCTGTGAAAGCAACCTTCCAAAATATTTTTGGATGGAAGCTATTAACACAGCATGTTACATTTTAAATCATGCTTTAATAAGACAATTTTTAAAGAAAACCCCCTATGAACTTTGGAAAGGAAGAAAACCAAATATTGCCTATTTTCATGTTTTTGGTTGCCGATGTTTTGTATTAAATAATGGCAAAGAAAAACTTGGTAAATTTGATGCAAAATCAGATGAAGCAATCCTTCTAGGTTACTCCTCCACTAGTAAAGCATTTAGAGTGTTCAACAAAAGAACCTTAGTAGTTGAGGAGTCCATACATGTTGTCTTTGATGAATCTAACGATCCTCCTTCAAGGAAGAATGAGGGTATTGATGATGCAGATCCACTAATAGAAGGTATGAAGGAGATCACTCTGAAAGATTCAGCAACTCCAGAAGACAAGGATCAAGAAGATGAACAAAATGAGAAAGGTGAAGAAATTCAAGAACAACCTCAAGGTACAAATGACTTACCCAAGGAATGGAGGTATGTTCACAACCATCCTAAGGAATTAATTATCGGTGATCCTATGCATGGGGTAAAAACACGTTCTTCACTTAGAGATGTACTTAATCATTGTGCTTTTGTATCTCAACTTGAACCTAAAACTTTTGAAGAAGCTGAAAATAATCATAACTGGATTAATGCTATGCAAGAAGAACTCAGTCAATTTGAAAGAAATAATGTTTGGACCTTAGTGAAAAGACCTAAAGATTATTCAATAATTGGCACAAAATGGGTCTTTAGAAACAAGTTAGATGAGCATGGAAATGTAATTAGAAATAAAGCAAGACTGGTTGCTAAGGGATATAATCAAGAAGAAGGAATTGATTTTGATGAAACCTTTGCACCTGTTGCTAGATTAGAAGCCATTAGACTTCTACTTGCTTATGCTTGCTTTATGAAATTCAAACTATTTCAAATGGATGTTAAAAGTGCATTTTTAAATGGATATATTTCTGAAGAAGTATATGTAGAACAACCCCCTGGATTTGAAAATCATGCTTTTCCCAATCATGTCTTTAGATTAAATAAAGCTTTATATGGTCTAAAACAAGCACCTAGAGCATGGTATGAAAGGCTAAGCAAATTTTTACTAAATAATGGTTTCTCGAGAGGCAATGTAGATACAACCCTATTTATTAAAAGAAACCAAAATGATATGCTAATTATACAAATTTATGTTGATGACATAATTTTTGGGTCTACTAATGAATCTCTTTGTCAAGACTTTGCTAAGCTTATGCAGGGAGAGTTCGAGATGAGCATGATGGGAGAACTCACTTCTTTCTCGGACTCCAAATCAAACAATCAAAAGAGGGAATCTCCATCACCCAAAGCAAGTACACCAAGGAACTACTCAAAAGATTTGGAATGGAGAACTGCAAACCTATTGGCACACCAATGAGTCCCTCAAGTAAGCTTGACAAGGATGATGAAGGTAAAAGCGTAGACTTAAAATACTACAGAGGTATGATTGGCTCATTATTATATCTAACTGCAAGTAGGCCTGATATCATGTTTAGTGTTTGCTTATGTGCAAGATATCAATCTAATCCTAAGGAATCTCATTTGAATGCTGTTAAAAGAATCCTTAGATACTTAAATGGTACACAAACTATAGGGTTATGGTACTCTAAGGACTCACAAATTAATTTGTTAGGATATTCTGATGCTGATTTTGCTGGATGTAAATTAGATAGAAAAAGCACAAGTGGAACTTGCCAATTTCTTGGAGTTAACCTAATCTCATGGTTTAGCAAGAAACAAAATTCGGTGGCACTGTCTACGGCTGAGGCCGAATACATTGCAGCCGGAAGTTGTTGTGCTCAAATCTTATGGATTAAGCAACAACTCGAAGATTTTGGAATCAAACTTAATGAAACTCCAATAAAATGTGACAATACAAGTGCCATAAATCTATCTAAAAATCCAATACAACACTCAAGATCCAAACATATTGAAATAAGACATCATTTTATAAGAGAACATGTTCAAAATAAAAATATAATTCTTGAATATGTTTGCACTGAAAATCAATTAGCCGATATCTTTACAAAGGCCCTTAGTGAGGATAGATTCTGTGAAATTAGGAGAAATCTAGGAATTCTAGATCCATTTGCCTAAACTTCTCTTAATTATTATCAAATATTCTTAGAGCTCAATTTCCAACAACTATCCTGGTTCCAAAAGCTCAGTTTTATCTCTCTAAAAACTTATCATTGAGCAAAATTCCTTCTCCCAAAACTTTGAATTTTTCTGGAATTTATTTGTATTTTTCCTGATTTTTTGAACTTCATGAGTCGACCCCCATGAGTCGACTCAATGGCAAACTTGTAAATCCCACCAACTTCCATCGGGTTCATTGTTTTTAAAACGGGAAACCCTGTTTATGAGATGACTCATCTTCTCGTCGTCTTCCTTCCGAAAGCCGTCCTCTCCAACTCTTTTTGCTCCAAATCCAAGGATCAATTCTGAGGCAACTCTCCCTCCTTCTCTCCACCAAAAATCGCCTCCTTGAAAAGGACTTTTCTGTGCTTTCTCACAGTGATAGGCGCGGGTGGAACGTGCCCTAGAACTTCACCGTTCATTCAAAATCCACTTCTTTTCTCCACCAAAATTCTTCTTTACTCTTTTGTGATCCCTCCTCCACTGAATTCAAGTCTTCTTGTCTGCTACTTTATTGGATATGGCTCCAAAGATGAAACTTTCCCAAAGAAGGAAATCAATCCGTGAGTCTGAGGAAATTGTCCGAAAGAAAAGGCATGCTCAGTCTTCCAGTGTTCCCAATCCAGTTTCAGTACCTGCTCAAGGTCCCTCTCAATCCTCCATAAGCCCCAGTGTAAATCTTCTTTCTGATAGAAAAGTAGAAACCGGGAAAAATATAGATTTTCGGTTCTTTGAGAAAGAAGGCTTTACTTTTGCTACCAAGATCAAAAATCAAGGATGGGAACTTTATTGCTCTCTTAAGGAAGTCACCTATGTTGATCTAGTCAGAGAGTTCTACCAGAACCTACATTATGGAAGTGGGTCAGTGACTTCAATTGTAAAGGGGATTGACATCTGTTTGGATTCTAGGATATTGGGAGAGATACTTCAGTTGCCTAGTGAAGGATACTCATATATGGAACTCCCAATTAAAGAAGAAGGGATCAGAATTATCTTAGGAAAAGATTTTTCAGGAAGTTTAAACAGATTGGAAGCAAAGCTACTGTCCATTGAGATGAGGGTCCTGCATCAGATTGTGACAAAACTATTCTTTCCTAGGAGTGGTAGACATGACTTACTATCTGGCAGAGATGTATGTGTCATGTTTTATATCATCACTCAGACCCCCCTAAACCTCCCTGCACTTATGATAGAGGCCATGAGAGAAACTTTGAACAGATCCAAGGCACACTTGCCTTATGGTATGGCCCTTACTAGAGTTTTTAGGAGGTTTGGAGTTAGCTGTGAGGGGGAGACACCTACCAAGCTCTCACATGTGGACACTTTCAACCAACACAGCCTGCACCGAATGGGAATTACAAAGACTGTTGGTGGTTGGATCAAGGGCTCTGAAGAAAGAGCTGAGGAGAGAGCTGAGGAAAGAGCTGAAGACAGAACTGAAGGCAGAGTAGAAGAAGAAGGTCCATCCTCTCCTGTACATGATTTCAGGGCAGCTTCACCAGATACCCAGTTCATTCCTGATACTGAGGCTGGCCCTTCTGAATTTACTAGGATGCCCACACCAGTGTATCAGCCAGAGAGCAGAGCACCTCCTTCAGAGTTCAGACTGGATGATGATCAGATCGAGCATATATCTTAGCGTGTGGCTTCTTTGTTGTCTAGCCAGTGGAGTAGTACTTCTTTTGCACCTGGAGCTACTTCTTCTGATCAGACCATTACTCCCCACATCTCCACTGTATTTTAGATGATTTCAGATCAGTCCGTCAGGATACAGCAGCTTGAGGATACAGTCTGGAGACTTACTGGCAGAGTTCTTGACTTGCAAGGGCAAGTCCTTGCATTGGCCCATCCCCAGCCACAGGAGTCTACTATTGAGGTCACAGACCTCACTGCAGAGGCTGGAAGGCTCAGAGGAGCATTAGAAGGTGGATATGAGCTACTGAGGAAAGAGATCAGAGGATCGAGTGAGCATGCTACCACCCAGTTCACTGCTCTACTTCAATCTGTTTCCAGAGCACTGAACGTACTTGATTCTATCAGACTCATGGTATCAGCCCTAGTATCTCAGCGTTCTCAGCCTCCCAGTTCATCTCGTTCTCCTACTCGTGGTAGAGGCAGACGGGGTAGAGGACGCACTTCTGATCCATCATCTCCTCACCCTATATCTGATGACTCTGATCATTGACTTATCTAGATCTTAGGAGTTAGTATCTTGTTCTAGGATCTATACCTTGGGGCCATGTATTGACATTTAGCTGGTTGAATTTTATGTATTGAAACAATTATGATATTAATGAAATCATCTTTTACCTATATCTTTGTAATGATTATATTTTGGTTATATTTCAATCTTCGATACATCTGTTGAAATATTATCTTCTCCTTGTTGTTGTTTGCTATTGATAATTGCTATATTAAGGGGGAGCAAACATCTGTGAAAAACTCTAAAGAGGAAGAAATTAAAGAATATTTTCAGAA
Source organism: Elaeis guineensis (assembly GCF_000442705.2). Taxonomy (NCBI): domain Eukaryota; kingdom Viridiplantae; phylum Streptophyta; class Magnoliopsida; order Arecales; family Arecaceae; genus Elaeis; species Elaeis guineensis. The sequence goes on from NC_025998.2 coordinate 88,134,621, forward strand.
AAGGAAAAGAAAGAGTTAACTATGTTTGATGATGTCAAAAAGGGGGAGAAATTAAAATTAAACAAAAATTGAAATTAAATAAAAAGCAAAACCCTAAATTATGAGAAAAAAGGGGAGAAATTAAATTAAAACAAATATTAAAGAAAATATTGAAGAAATTGAACAAATATTGGAGAAATTAGACAAAAACAAGGATTGAAAGATTAAACAAAACTTTGAAAAATTTTAGTATCAAAATTTGGTATCAGACAGAACTTTAACAAATAGTTATCCATCAAAAGCAAAATTATGAGTACAATGCAAATAAGTATTTTTTTTTATATATAAGCTCTGATATTCAAACTTGCTTTTGAAATTTTACTCACCTTGATACATCAATAAGAAATTTATTTTACTCTGATACATCCTACAATTTCTTTCAACTTGATCTGATACATGATAACATTTGATCCGATACAGTGTGAAGGTTTCTCTAAAATATTATAACATTTGCTCTGATACTGTATGAAATTTTCTCTGATACATTAAAAATTTTCTTGCTCTGATACATTATAAAATCTTTTCTGATATCATTGTAAAAATTATTTTTGCTCTGATACATAGAAAAAGTTATTTATCTTCTCTTGCTCTGATATATCTTGAACTCAAAATGATCTAATACCCTTTTCAAATCTTTAAGAAAATGGACAAACTATTTTTGCATTTATATTACATGCCAAAAGAATCATACTCTTTTCAAGCATATACACCTATAATGGATTCTTTTGAAATTAATGCATTAACATAAATATTTTTATTCATATGTTTTGTCATCATCAAAAAGAGGGAGATTGTTGCTCCTAGATTGATTTTGATGATTACAAAGCAGATTGAAGGGATATAATATTTTAAAATGAAAAAGTCCTTATGCTCTTCAAGGGCAAAATCATAATTTTACTAAAATCTTGATTTGATAGTACCATTTGGTAGAACAAATGATTTGAAATCTATTGGTGAAAATTTCATTGTGTTTGGACTTATATTTTTGAAGTTATGAAGGTTTGAAGTGCATGAGTCGACTCATGAGTCAACTCATGGCACTGTGAGCTGATTGGCACGCAAAAATTCTCCTTGGCACGCTAGTTTTCTGGCTTGGCACGACCTGTGAGTCGACTCATGAGTCGACCCACAAGGCATGAGTCGACTCATGAGTCGACCCCTGCTAATTTGAGCCAAGAAATTCCAGAAAAGCATTCTCTGGTTTTTGCAACAGAGGTCGACTCATGAGTCGACCCCTGAAGCATGAGTCGACTCATGAGTCGACCCCTGCGATGGGAAATGTCAGCAACGGCTATTTTTTTGCCCATTTTAATTGCCATTTATGCTTCCTAAAAATCCTCTAACGGCTCTTTATCTGCCTAAATTGTTTTCTCTTGCTTCTAATGCTACAAAATGCTTAATTTGATGAAAGAAATTGCAGATTAAATAGCGGATCAAACGTGAAATCAAATGTGAAGAGAAAAAGAGAAAAAGAAGAAAAAGAGAAGAACAGAAGAGAGGATCCAAAATTTGCAAGAAAAAGCCTGAGATCAACAAAATATCCATAGAGAAAAAGAGAGAGGATCCACAATATACCAGAGAGATTGTGAAAGAGAAAAGGAAGATCTTTCAAGGAGAGAATTCTTCACGCCTATCGTTTCAACCTTGATCTAGAGATCGTTCAAAGCTTTCAAGAGATCTTCAATCAACAATCAACCTCTTCTCAAGCGTTCAACCGTTCATTCATCTTGAGAAAATCTGAAAAAGGGGTTCTTCATTTGAGTAAAGCTTTTATTGTTATATTTGCTCATTTAAGGAGCTGTTATTGTATTAATCTGTGCTCTAAATATTCTTACTCTTTGTGAGTTTTTGCTCTTATTTTTGGAGGATTTCCAAAACAAGGAAAGGTTGATCCGAACCTGAAATCGGAGTGTTTTGGGTTTGCTTGTACCCGGGAAACAAGTGTTCTAGCTTGGGATAGCTAGGGTCGGAGTTTCCGACGTCTTGTATTCTAGCTTGGGATAGCTAGTGTCGGAGTTTCCGACGTTTTGTATTCGGGTTGAATACAAAGGATAGTGGATTGAAATTCCCAAGTGGGATCTTGGGGAGTGGATGTAGGTGCAAGGTTAGCACCGAACCACTATAAATCCTTGTGTTTGTGGTGTGCTTTATCGCTTTATCTTATTTCTTTATTATATCCTTGCAATACTACTTTAGGTAATTAATATTGATTTAAAGCCATTGTTTTGTTCTTCATAAGTTATTTGTTGGGCTTAAAATTTTTAGAAACCCAATTCACCCCCCCTCTTGGGTTGCATAGCTGGGCAACACCGGCTCCCGTAGGAGTCCGGGTGGAGTCTTCCTTGCAGGCGGAACCCGACTCCCGTAGGAGTCCGGGTGGAGTCTTCCTTGCAGGCGGAACCCGGCTCCCGTAGGAGTCCGGGTGGAGTCATCCTTGCAGGCGGAACCCGGCTCCCGTAGGAGTCCGGGTGGAGTCTTCCTTGCAGGCGGAACCCGGCTCCCGTAGGAGTCCGGGTGAAGTCTTCTTTGCAGGCGGAACCCGGCTCCCGTAGGAGTCCGGGTGAAGTCTTCCTTGCAGGCAGAATCCAGCTCCCGTAGGAGTCCGGGTGAGGTCTTCCTTGTAGGCGAAACCCGGCTCCCGTAGGAGTCCGGGTGAAGTCTTCTATTTTGCTCGAGTCGGTGTGAGGTTCTCCTCTCGTTACCAGCCTGGTTGTGGGGGCGCGTTAGGGCACTGCGAGGCCTCTCCCCCCACCCAGTCTAAAAGAACCGGGCCTTCGACTTTGCTCATGTCAGGATGAGGTTCTCCTCCTGTTCCTGACATGGCTGTGGGGGCACATTTGGGTGCTATAAGGCCTCTCCCCCCATCCGGTCTAAAAGAACCGGGCCTTCGACTTTGCTCAAGTTAGGGCAAGGTTTTCCTCCTGTCCCTAACAGGGCTGTGGGGGCACATTAGGGCGTTGTAAGGCCTCTCCCCCCATCCGGTCTAAAAAAACTGGGCCTTTGACTTTGCTCAAGTTAGGGCGAGGTTCTCCTCCTGTCCCTAACAGGGCTGTGGGGGCACATTAGGGCGTTGTAAGGCCTCTCCCCCCATCCGGTCTAAAAGAACCGGGCCTTTGACTTTGCTCAAGTTAGGGCGAGGTTCTCCTCTTGTCCCTAACAGGGCTGTGGGGGCACATTAGGGCGTTGTAAGGCCTCTCCCCCCATCCGGTCTAAAAGAACCGGGCCTTTGACTTTGCTCATGTCAGGACGAGGTTCTCCTCCTGTTCCTGACATGGCTGTGTTTTTGGAGGGATCATATCCAGTCATAATATATCCACGCCAGGTGGGAAGGGCACGTTAGGTAGAAAGAAAAGTAGATTCAAGGTGAAATCGTAAGTGATACATTTACAGTTTTCCCACTCCCCCTTGAGGCCCTCCGGTGATGGAGTCGATGGTCCCGATGGGAGGCCGGTCCCCGGGCTGCTCCTCCCTTTTCTGCGGTTAAGGCTGTGGGAGGGCTCTTGGCCGATCTCCTCTACCCTCAGGCCTGCGGCGAATGAATCTGTCGGGTCGACCTCGCCGAATGAGCTCCTCGATCTCGTCCTGGAGCTGGATGCATTCCTCCGTGTTGTGGCCGTGGTCGCAGTGGTAGAGGTAGAACTTGTTGGGGTTGCGCTTCCCGGGGTGTGTGCGCATCCTCTCCGGCCTAGGGAGCTGCTCCCTGACCTCCATCAGTACCTGGGCCTTTGAGGCGTTGAGGGGGGCGTAGTTGCGGAATTTCCCTGGTGGGGAGCTCCGCCGAACCCCACGGTCCGGGCTTCTCTGCCTGCGTGCCCGGGGTGGGGTATGGGCGCGCCTATGTCCAGGAGGGGAGCGGGAACGCGGCCGGGCTTCCTTTGGCCTTTTCTCAACTGCGGGCTTACTCGAATCTCCCGCTTGACGCTCCCTTGCTGTCTCTTCGTCCTTCATTTTGAAGGCTTCTTCCGCCCGGGCGTATCCTTCAGCCCGAGCCAGTAAATTGGCAAAATCCCTGGGGTACTTCTTCTCCAGGGAGTACAAAAGATCATTCTTCTGAAGGCCGCCTTTCAGGGCGGCCATGGCGACTGACTGATCCAAGTTCCGGACCTCCAATGCCGCGATGTTAAAGCGGTTGACGTAGGCCCGTATGGATTCCCCTTCCCTCTGCTTGATGTTGATGAGGGACTCCGAATCCTTCCGGGGATGCCGGCTGCTGACAAAATGGGCCACGAATTGGTGGCTCATTTGATCGAAGGAAAAGATGGTACCCGGCTTCAAAGCCGAGTACCAGTTCCTCGCTGCTCCCTTCAAAGTAGACGGGAAAGCCCGGCATAAGATGGCGTCAGGAGCGCCGTGAAGCAGCATCATCGTCCGAAAGGCCTCCAGATGATCAACCGGGTCCGAAGTCCCGTCGTAGCTTTCGAACTGGGGAAGCTTGAAGTTTGGCGGGATCGGTTCCTGCATAATCATTTGGGAGAAGGGAGGGTCAGTGCAAATATCCTCACCATAAGCGGGGGGCGCGTGGCGGAGTTCTTCAATCCGTCGGTTCATCTCCTGGAGCCTCTGGTCCAGGAAATCCTCTCGACTTCGAGTCTCGAGGGTCCTTTGGCAGAACGGGGGCAGGGATCTTCTAGGGGTGGAGTCATGATCCGATTGAGGGCTCTCTACCCTCGGATTTGTTTTCCCGGGGAGGACGGGGCGGCTGGCCCAGGTGGCCCACCCCGCCGCCAGGTTCTGGCATTCCGGAGATGCCCCTTCCGGATGCGCCGACGCCTGCGGTTGCTGCTGCTGCATTGCTTGTACGGCTTCGACGAGGCCTCTGACCTGCTGTGCCAGCGAGTCAAATTGCTCCACGCCGACCGCCGCCGCCAGAGGGGGAGGAGGAGGAGGCTGAGAAACTGGAGGGGAGGCCGGAGCCTGAGATCTGGCCGCGGAGGCCGTGGACCGTCGGGTGGATGCCTTGCGCGGAGGCATCGAGTGTCGATCTCGCGGGGGAAGATTAGGAGTGGGTGACGGAGAGACGGTCGGAGGCAGCTCCGTTGAACACTCCTTTAAGAATAAGGGTGCTGCGAAGACACAAGCCCTTCCTCTAGCGCCAATCCAGCCCTTCTTCTAGCGCCAATCCAAATACTCACAGCCGAAACCCTCAGCGGAATCGACTACATGACAGCTCCGCCCGGACTCCTACGGGAGCCGGGCTCCGTCACCGAGAACTCCAACAGCTTCAGCCGCAAGCGGGCTCCGCCCGGACTCCTACGGGAGTCGGGCTCCACCGCCGACATCAACTACAGCACAGCTCCGCCCGGACTCCTACGGGAGCCGGGCTCCGCCGCCGACATCGACTACAGGACAGCTCCGCCCGGACTCCTACGGGAGCCGGGCTCCATCGTCGACATCGACTACAGGACAGCTCCGCCCGGACTCCTACGGGAGCCGGGCTCCACCGCCGACATCAACTACAGCACAGCTCCGCCCGGACTCCTACGGGAGCCGGGCTCCGCCGCCGATATCGACTACAGGACAGCTCCACCCAGACTCCTACGGGAGCCGGTCTCCACCGCCGACATCAACTACAGCACAGCTCCGCCCAGACTCCTACGGGAATCGGGCTCCGCCGCCGACATCGACTGCAGGACAGCTCCGTCCGGACTCCTACGGGAGCCGGGCTCCGTCCTCAGCATCAACCGCTGGTAGGCCTCGTCCGGACTCCTACGGGAGCTGGACCTCCCCTCTGACTTTAATTGCAGGGAGACTTCGCCCGTGCTCTTATGGGAGCCGGGCTTCATCCTCGACACCAACAACTGCAGCCGCAAGCAGACTCCGCTCGGACTCCTACGGGAGCCGGGCTCCGTCCTCAACAACGACTGCTGGTAAGCCCCGTCCGGACTCCTACGGGAGCCGGACTCCGCCTTTAACTCTAATTGCAGGAAGACCATGCCCGGACTCCTACGGGGGTCGGACTCCGACCGCTGCCAAACTTCAGCCGATGGATCTGCACCCCCTGGCAGGCCACCATAACGGCCATGATCCTGCTCCACTTTCTGTGACGGATTTCGCACAGCTCCATCATTCCCTGACAGGCCGCAGTAACCATCGCAGCTCTGCTCCACTTCCTGTGGTGGATTCCGCACAGCTCCACTACCCCCTGGCAGGCCACAATAACGGCCACGAACCTGCTCCACCTCCTGCGACGGATGCCGGGCGATTCTCCCATCCGCTGGCAAGTCACGACAACGGATACTGCTCCACTCCTCGCAACTGATTCTACGTGGCGAGCTGTAGTGATAGCCACGATTCCGCTCCACTACCCTTCGCAATAAATTCTCCCTGACTATGGGCGGCCCACGACCAGACGGTTACAGACGTCGCCATCAATCTGTTACTTCCTCCGCCTATAAAAAGGGGAAATCCAGATACGTTATTCTCTAAGCTCATTTCTTATCTCAAAACTCTGCTAAATTCTCCGTTCAAGCACTCCATTCTTGTTGAGGCAGAGAACTGACTTGAGCATTGGAGGGTCTTTTCGGAGCAACCCCACCTCCGGTTTAGACTTCCTTTGCAGGTCCCGGCGGCGACCGCGGCTTCTCCAGCTCCAGCTTCTGCGGCGCAGGCAGATTTTTGCACCAACAACTATGCATTCACTTTCAAAACTCATTAAGAAGGAATTGGTTCTTGGTTTGCCAAAATTGAATTTTGAAAAGGATAGAATCTGTGATGCATGCCAACTAGGTAAACAAACAAGAGTTTCATTTAAATCTAAAAATATTATTTCAACCTCTAGACCTTTAGAGCTATTGCACATGGATTTATTTGGACCTACTAGAACTACTAGTCTAGGAGGAAAATGATATGGTTTTGTAATTATTGATGATTTTTCTCATTTTACATGGTTTTTTTTTGGCACACAAAGATGAAACTTTTCAAGTTTTCTCTAAATTTTATCGAAAAGTAACTAATGAGAAAAGATTTTCAATTCAAAATATTCAAAGTGATCATGGAACCAAATTTGAAAATCAAGACTTTAAAAAATTTTGTGATAAAAAAGGAATAGGTCACAATTTTTCTGCACCTAGGACACCTCAACAAAATGGGGTAGTAGAAAGAAAAAATAGAACCCTAGAAGAAATGGCCTGTACCATGCTATGTGAAAGCAACCTTTCAAGATACTTTTGGGTGGAAGCTATTAACACGGCATGTCATATTTTAAATCGTGCTTTGATTAGACAAATTTTAAAGAAAACCCCCTATGAGCTTTGGAAAGGAAGAAAATCTAATATTGCATATTTTTATATTTTTGGTTGTCGATATTTTGTATTAAATAATGGTAAAGAAAGACATAAAAAATTTGATGCAAAATCAGATGAAGCAATCTTTCTTGGTTACTCCTCCATTAGTAAAGCTTTTAGGATTTTTAACAAAAGAACCTTAGTAGTAGAGGAGTCAATACATGTTGTCTTTGATGAATCTAACGATCTTCCTTCAAGGAAGAATGAAGGTGTTGATGATGCAGATCCTCTTATAGAAGGAATGAAGGAGATCACTCTGAAAGATTCAACAATTCAAGATGTTGAGGAACATGAAGACAAACAGGATGAGGGAGGTGAAGAACATCAAGAACAACCTCAAGGTACAAATGACCTATCCAAAGAATGGAGGTATGTTCACAACCACCCTAAGGAGCTAATTATTGATGATCCTATGCATGGGGTAAGAACTCGTTCTTCACTTAAAGATGCATTCAATCATTGTGCTTTTGTCTCTCATCTTGAACCTAAAACCATTGAAGAAGCTGAAAAAGATTATAACTGGATTAATGCAATGCAAGAAGAACTTAATCAATTTGAAAGAAATAATGTATGGACTTTAGTATCAAGACCTAAAAATTATTCAATAATTGGCACAAAATGGGTTTTTAGGAATAAATTAGATGAACATGGAAATGTAATAAGAAATAAAGCAAGATTGGTTGCTAAAGGTTATAATCAAGAAGAAGGAATTGATTTTGATGAGACCTTTGTACCTGTTGCTAGACTAGAGGCAATTAGACTTCTACTTGCATATGCTTTCTTTATGAAATTTAAATTATTTCAAATGGATGTCAAAAATATATTTTTAAATGGATACATTGCTGAAGAAGTCTATGTAGAACAACCCTCAGGTTTTGAAAATCATGCTTTTCCTAATCATATTTTTAAATTAAATAAAGCTCTATATGGGTTGAAACAAGCACCCAGGGCTTGGTATGAAAGGCTAAGCAAATTTTTACTTAATAATGGTTTTTCAAGAGGCAATGTAGACACAACCCTTTTCATTAAAAGAAATCAAGATGATATATTAGTTATACAAATATATGTTGATGACATTATCTTTAGATCTACTAATAAATCTCTTTGTCAAGATTTTGCAAAGCTCATGCAGGGGGAGTTCGAGATGAGCATGATGGGAGAACTTACATTCTTCCTCGAACTCCAAATCAAATAAATAAAGGAAGGAATCTCCATCATCCAAAGCAAGTACACAAGGAAATTACTCAAAAGATTTGGAATGGAGAACTCCAAAGTAATTGGCACACCCATGAGCCCTTCATGTAAGCTTGACAAGGATGAAGAAGGTAAAAGTGTAGACTTAAAATATTATAGAGGTATGATTGGCTCTCTATTATATTTAACTGCAAGTAGACCTGATATCATGTTTAGTGTTTATCTTTGTGCTCGATTTCAATCTAATCCTAAAGAATCTCACCGGAATGCTGTTAAAAAAATTCTTAGATATTTGAATGGTACTCAAACTCTAGGATTATGATACTCTAAGGACTCATTAATTGATTTAATAGGATATTCAGATACTGATTTTGCTTGATGTAGATTAGATAGAAAAAGCACTAGTGAAACTTGCTAATTTTTTGGAGTTAACCTAATCTCCTGGTTTAGCAAGAAACAAAATTCGGTAGCACTGTCTATGGTCGAGGCCGAATACATTACAGCCAGAAGTTGTTGTGCTCAAATCTTGTGGATTAAGCAACAACTCGAAGATTTTGGTATCAAACTTAATGAAACTCCCATAAGATGTGATAACACTAGTGCCATAAATCTTACTAAAAATCTAATTCAGCATTCTAGGTCTAAACATATTGAAATCAGGCATCATTTTATAAGAGAACATGTTCAAAATAAAGACATAATTCTTGACTATGTTTGTACTGAAAAATAATTAGCCGACATCTTTACAAAGGCCCTAAGTGAAGATAGATTCTGTGAAATTAGGAAAGAACTATGAATCCTTGATCCATCTGCTTAAATGTCTTTCTAATCTCAATGGTTCAATGTCAAAAACTCTTTGAACTCAATTCTCATCATTTCTCTTGGGCTTAAAAGCTCAAAATTATCATTCTCATAATTGATCATTGAGCAAATATCCTTCTCCTAAAGTTTTGAATTTTTTGAAAATTGTTCATCATTTTTTCTGAATTTCTGTGAACCATGAGTTGACCCCCTAGGGTCGACCCAATGGCAAACTTATAGTTTTGGCCAAAATCCCACGGGCTTCTTCTTTTTGTTAAAATCCCATTCATTGAGCTGACCCATTCCACCGTCTTCTTCCTCCCTCCAAAACCTTAGGTCCCCTTCTTCTTCCTCTCCAAACCCAAGTCCTACCCCCAAGATTCTTCTCCCATCACCCCTTACACCTCAAACCGACCCTTAGGATTCAAGTTTTTCCCCGTTTCCTCCCTTGGTTGGAATGGATTGAGCGTGCCCTAGATTCTATCCTTCTCCTCCAAATCGGGGTTTCACTCCTCCAAAAATCCCTATCCTTCCCCTAAAATCCCTCTATCTCTTCACACATTTGACCTCCTAAGACCCTTGCTTGCTCTGGTGGTGGAAATGGCTCCAAAAATGAAGCTCCCACAAAGAAGAAAGTCGGTCCGTGAGTTGGAAGAAGGCGTGCGCAGGAAGAGACAGGCTTCTCAGACCTCATCAGCTTCCATCCCTATTTCGGCATCTGCTCCAGGTTCTTCTCGGTCTCCATTAAGCCCCAGTAAAATTCTCTTATCTGTTAGAAAGGTAGAACTCGGGAAAAATATAAATTTCAAATTTTTTGAAAAAGAGGGGTTCTCCATTGGTTCAAAAATCAAAGATCAAGGTTGGGGATTTTACTGCTCACTTAAAGAAATTACCTATGTGGATTTGGTTAGGGAATTTTATCTGAACTTGAGCTATGGCAATGGAACAGTAACATTCACTGTTAAGGGTATAGATATCTATTTAGATCCTGTACTTTTGGGAGAGATTCTTCATTTACCCTGTGAGGGATACTCAAACATGGAACTCCCAGTCAAGGAAGAAGGAATTAATGTGATTTTAGGAGGAACCTTCTCGGGAAGCCTAAACAAACTAGAAGCCAAGATCCTTTCCATTGAGATGAGGATACTACATCAAATGGTAACAAAGCTTTTCTTCCCTAGAAGTGGTAGACATAACCTCCTCTCAGGTCGAGACATCTGCATCATGTTTCATGTGATTACCCAAACCCCCCTAAACCTCCTAGCATTAATTATAGAAGCCATGAGGGAAACCCTGAATAGATTCAAGGCACATCTGCCTTTCGGTATGGCCCTCACTTTGGTATTCAGGAGGTTTGGAGTTAGTTTTGAGGGGGAGGCAGCAGCTAGGCTTTCTCACTCTGACACCATCAACCAACATACTTTGTACCACATGGGATTTACTAAGACAGATGGTGGTTGGACTAAAGGTGTGGAAGAGAGAGTTGAGGACAGAGCTGAGGAAGAAGGTCCTTCATCACCTCTCCATGATATCAGGACAGCATCTCCAGACATTCAGTTCGTTTCAGATCCCGAGGCTGGCCCATCAGAGTCTACTAGGAGGCACACTCCAGTCCAACAGCCAGACAGCAGAGCACATCCCTCAGAGATCAGATTGGCTGATGACCAGATTGAGATGATCTCTCAGCGTGTGGCTTCCTTACTTTCTCGACAGTGGGGCACTTCAGTTTTTGCACAGGGATCCACATCACATGATGTATCTGATCAGACTTTGATCCCTCACATCTCCACTGTCTTTCAGATGATTTCAGATCAGTCAGTTCGCATTCAGCAGCTTGAGGGTTATATATTGAGACTGACTGGGAGGGTACTTGACTTGCAGGGACAAGTGTTAGCTCTGGTACATCCACAGCCACAGGAGTGCATCACTGAGGTCTCAGACCTATCTATGGAGGCAGCCAGACTTAGAAGAGTTTTGGAGAGTGAATTTGATTTTCTGAGGAGAGAGATCAGAGGCTCTAGTGAGCATGCATCCACCTAGTTCACTGCACTGCTACAGTCTGTATCGAGAGCTCTGAACCTTCTGGACACTATCAGACTCTCTCTTGCAGTTCAGTCTGTTGCTTCTCAGCCTTCAGGATCATCTCACCCGCCCACTCATGCCGGCACCTCCACTCGTGGCAGAGGCAGACGGGGTAGAGGACGAGCCCTTGGTCGTGATCCTTCATCTCCCCACCCCATCTCTGATTCATCTGACTCTGATCCATCCAGTCATGATCTCTACTAGATCCTTGTAGTTAGTCTTGTCTTTAGTTTCATTCTAAGATCTATCTTTTAAGCCATGTAATGATGTTGACTGATTGACTTTTGCATTTTGGTATATGTATTGGAACAACTATATGGTATCAGTCACTTTTTGATTATATATATATCTACTCTTTGACTTTCAATGAATGACCTTCAAATTGAGTTACTTTCAATTATGTGCATGCTTAAAATACTATGAATTGCAATATGCTATCCATGATATCTGGTATATCTTTTATATTTGCTGTATTCAAGAGGAGTAAAACAATACGCAACTAAGAAACAAGCAATAAAGAAGGAAGCTAAAGAAGTAACATTAGTAAAAGGGGGAGTAAACAAAAGTAACATTAGTAAAATTAATTCCATCAAAAGAAAGAAATAGAGAAAATATATTCAGAAAAGGGGGAGTAAATTTTTGTTGATGCTGTCAAAAAGGGAGAGAAATTAAAGAATCAAAAGCAAATTGATAAAAGAATCAAAAGCAAATTGATAAAAGAATCAAAAGCAAATTGAGCAAAATGTTAAGCAAATGAGCAGATTTTCAAATTCTTAGGCATGTTCTGATATCAAAATTAAATAATCAAATGAGCAAATGAGATATTTTCAAATAAGTAAAGAGCAAATTTTCAAATTCTTAGGCAAATTCTGCTTTGCTCTGATACCAAAAATTCTGCTCTGATACCAAAATCACATAATCAAATAAGCAAATATTTTCAAATGAGCAAATTTTCAAATGAGCAAATGAGCAAATTTTTAAATTATTAAGCAATAGGCAAATTGTTAGGCAAATGAGTAACACAAGCAAATGGGCACATGTATCACGTGCCAAAGAATCAATCTTCTTTTCAAGCAAATGCACTTATAAGTAATTTTTAATTTGGTAGTAAATTTTTTATTTATCTTCAAACTACCTATGATGCATTTCATTCCTTTGAAATTCATGCTCAATGTTTCATATATATGCTTTTGCTCAAGTATTTTGTCATCATCAAAAAGGAGAAGATTGTTGCTCCTTGGATTGATTTTGATGATTACAAAGCATTTGAAGGGGTACTAATGATTTTCGCTTGAAAAAGACTTATTGCTTTTCAGGGGCAAAATCATAATTTTATCAAATCTTGATTTGAAAGCATCAAGTGATAGAACAAAAGATTTGTGATCTATTGGTGAAAATTTTATTATTTTTGGACATATATTTTGAAAGATATCCATGTTTGAAAATTTGAGTCGACCCTATGAGTCGACTCATGGCACAATGAGCTGATTGGCACGCAGAATTTTTGGCTGGCACAGTCTTGGCACTGTCTGTGAGTCGACCCCATGGGTCGACCCCCAAGCATGAGTCGACCCATGAGTCGACCTCTACTATTTTTAGGCCAAATTTACAGAACCTTGATTTTCTATTGGTTTTCTATTATTTTTCCACAGAGGTCGACCCATGAGTCGACCCATGAGCATGAGTCGACCCATGAGTCGACCCCTGTGATGGAAAAATTCTGCAACGGCTAGTTTTTAACCTGTTTTAAGTGCATTTAATGCTCATTTAATGTGGACTAACGGCTCTATTTCAGCCCAGATTGTTCTCCACCATTTCTTAAAGCTATAAAAGGGATAGAAAGGTGGGAATCATCAAGAGGAGAGATTTTTGAAAAGAAGATTTCAAGCTTACTTTTCAGCCCTAAGCAAGAGCTCACTCAAAGTATTCAAGAAGCTTTTGATTCAAGCTCACCAACTCCTCAAGTGCACATTCAAGTCTCCAACCACCTTGAAAAAATTGAAAAGAGCTTTCTTCTCTTTGAGTAAAGTATATTTAAAGCCTCATTCACTCATTAAAGGAGCTTCTTTTGTATTTACTGTGCTATTGATTGTTATACTCTGTTTGAGTTATTATTTTTATTTTGGAAGGATTCCAAAATAAGAGAAGGTTGATCCGAACCTTGAATCGGAGTGTATTGGGTTGGCTTGTACCCGAAAAATAAGTGGACTAGCTTGGGATAGCTAGAGTCGGAGGTTCCGACGAGTGTATTCAAGTTGAATACAAGTTAGTGGATTAGAATTCTCAAGAAGGAGCTTGGAGAGTGGATGTAGGTGCAAGGTTGGCATCGAACCACTATAAATCCTTTTATTTGTGTTGTGCCTAATTGCTCTTCTTTAGAACTTCTTTATTCTCTTGCATTCTTGCTTTTAATCATTAGCCTTGAATCAACTACACTCTCCCTATTTATTTAGCTATTGTTAAATATTTTTCATAAGACATAAGTTAAGTTTAAAATTTTTAGAAACCCAATTCACCCCCCCTCTTGGGTTGCATAGCTGGGCAACACCTGTGTTGTGGTGAAGTCCTTAGGACTATTTAGACTCGACAAAGAAGGATTTGTCATTTAGTCCTTAAACCTGTTCGCGACCAAATGATACGTTGTTACCAAGGACAATAATGTTTATCAAGCATAGGTCGTTGTGTGCCATATGGGTTGGTTGTCCTCTTCACCAAAGAGTGTAGAGACACTGGTATGGCATACAGGTGAGATGTAAGGGTACATCTGAACGTGATTGATTTCGGAGCTATTTTTGCTGTCAAGATTTGCTCCGATGGGATATGGGTATAACTGTCCCTCCGACTTGAGACCGTCACGGTGACTTGCAAGCAACTCACTGCACTTAGGCACTGGACTACCTGAATTTCTAATTCAGTGATGGAAGGATGCTGGGTGTAGTCAAGTACTTGACTTGTTAGTGCGTGTATCAAGATGGGATTGACCACTCCAGTTCAGGAGCTGTGTACAGTCATGTTTCAATTTAGCAAAACCTTGACCAGGGTAGTCCTAGTGAGGAGTCACAGGACTGTTTGAATTGAACACGATTTGGATGATCTAATCAGGGTTGACAGTTTAACCCTGAGTCGTCCTATACACAGGGGTCAAAAGGGATGAATTATACAGTAACCATATTCACGTAGGTTCTGAGTATTGCAATTGTGACTATTCGACCTATCCGAATATCGGGTACCATTGCTAGATGGTCATTTCGATTAGTACAGGAATTGGTTCCTGTGCTACCGGCTTAGGTTCGAACCTGCGGGGTCACACATATTAGAGGTTCCTATCTGATCTGATGGCTGATGAAGAGTCCTAATACTTGTGGACTATGAGTCCTATGTGTCTGAGACTCTATGATCGAGAATCAAGATTCTCTGATCACGAGTTCCACATATTTTGGGTACTGGGGTCAAGAGTCCCACTGGTTTGGGACTCTTCGATTAAGGTTTCATATCGATGGACTTTGATACCCGATTGCCCATCAAATTTGGATTCAATATTTATGAGAGATTTAATTAGTGATTTGATTACTAATTAACTTAATTTGATTGAGTACTTATTTTTAGATCAAGTTCAATTGAATTGGATTCAGTTGGGTTTGACCCGATTAGGTTAAGTGTTGACCTAATCGTCGAAGTAGTTTGGTCCCTGATTTGATCAGGGGTTGGGCTTAGTCAATTTTTGATTTGATTAGAATTTTATTAAGCCTAATTAAATTTAATTAAATTGGGTTTAATTTAGTCTAATTGTGCTTAACCTATTTTAATTAGGTTGGCTCAATTAGGTTCAAACCACCTTGACTTTCTCCCTGCGCCACCTCACTTCTTCAGCGCCCATTTGAATTCACGAGAAGCAACTTCACATGAATTTTCTCCCACACAGAAGGCATCTCATGCCCACTCTTGTGTGCCAATTTTTGGATAAACTTGATTTTTTAGCCATTCAAATTCAAAGGGTGTTTGAATTTGAATGGATAACTTATCCCTTATGCCTTCTTGCTTATTCATCTTGTGCGCCATTTATCATACATGAGAAAGAGTTTCTCATGAAATTTCTCCATGCATAAAGAAGCCACGCCACTTCTCTTCTCATGCCCAGAGTGGATAGGGATGAGTTGGTTTGTATTTAAATTCAAATTCGATTTGAATTCAAGTGTGCAACCACTTATCTTTATTCTCTCACGCGGATAAGACACGTCTTGCACTGTTTTAAAAGAAAAAGAGATGTGGGGCGTGCGTAGAATTTTTTTGAGAGAAAGAAGGGGGTGTGAGGAAGCTTTCTGCATGAGGTGAAGGTCCAAAACCTTCCGAGAGAGAAGAAACGAAAAGAAATAAAAGTGGGCGCAGAGTTTTCTTGTGTACCCTAGGGTTTTGGCTTAGGGTTCGAAAAGTGAGAACGTGAGCTACGAGTGTCGTGAGCCCACCAAACTTCAGAGAGAGCATCATTCACCTCTCTACCACCTTTGCTAATGATTCAGAGTATCTGAGGAGTTGGTAGACATCGATCGAAGGAGTTCGATCAATATCTGCCATCAAAAAGGTACAGTCACGAACTAGCATTCGTGAGGAGCAGATCAGATCAGGAGCTTCGTGTGGATGATCCGCAGAGGTCAGACACACTGTGTGGCTACATTATGATAATCAAACTTTTTCAACGGTGATCAGATTGCGACGATCGACTACCCGCACAAAGGTATTGTGTTCTGAACACATAACAGTAAATTATTTACTGTTCAAATTTGAATTTCAAAATTAAATGCATGCATGATGTATATCATATTTAGATCCTAGTATAGGGTAAACACATGTTAATAAATTAGATTAATTAATAATTTTCACTGTAAAATAGTGATTTTGAAAAAATTTTAAAATTATCATTTTACCCTTGCACAAAATTTCACTTCAAATGGTAAAATTTAAAATTAAGTTGTAATCTAAAAGATATGATATATATATATATTTGCATGTGTAGATTAAGTTGTAATCTAAAAGTTTAAATTTAAAATTTAAAATTCAAAATTTAAAATTTAAATTTTGAAAGTTGTTCAAAATTCAAAATTCAAAAATTTGAAATTCGAAATTCAAAATTCAAAAATTTGAAATTCAAAATTTAAAATTTAAAATTTGAAATTTGGTTGAAATTTGAAATTCAAAATTTAAAATTCAAAATTTAAAATTCAAAATTTGAAATTCAAAAATTTAAAATTTAAAATTTGAAATTTAAAATTTGTTTGAAATTTGAAATTCAAAATTTAAAATTTAAAATTTAAAATTTGAAATTTGAAATTTAAAATTTGAAATTAGTATATTTAGATATACTTGATCCAAATAGCAAGTAATCTAATTGGGTTGGTTGTCATGGTCGTCCGATCATAGGAGAAAAGTAGGGTTTAAAGGCCCTCTCCTCCCATTCAATGGGGTTCTCCTATGGCAGTAGGGGTGCTGCTGCAATTATATCCCATGTAGATGAAGCAGCGAAAGGACTTAATTGTAAAGGTTCAATTGTAAAATTTATCATGAATGTGTTAGATTAGATCTAAAGGAATATTCATGATTTATTTTGATTGAGTTATTTTCTGTTGTGTAATTAGCAATAGGATTGCTATTTATAAAATATGTTGATCTATTTGTGAAATGAGTCAACATATTTGGTGAATAGAAAATAAAACCTTTCAAATTTAAAAATTATTTTCGAAATACCAAACCTTGACCCATCAGCCCACATACTTAATTAAAAGAATTAAGTATTGTCAAGTTGGTCTAGAATTGTGAATTAAGACCTAAGATAATTGCATAAACTTGTGGGTCAATGGGTTAGATGGATTAGGTCCATAATTGGGTTAGACCTAAGGTTAGCTTAAAGAAATGGACTAAATTAGAGTAATTGATCAAATCTAATAAAAAATTAAATTAGATTAGATCAAGGACACTCTAGACTCAACTCCAATAGTTGTAGTTGAATGGGTCCATGTCTTTAACTAGACCAAGATAGACTTAATTCATGGCTACGCGGTGGAACCCTATTTACTAAGTTGATCAAATTAAAAGTAATGAACCGGTTGGTGTCTAAGGTAAGTTCGGCAGTTTGACCAGTGGTTCTTAAGTGGGAGCTATTCGCATTGATTCGATCTCTGACGAGTTAATGGCTTATCCCCACCACTGATCTCACTTACTTGGCCAACCTAGTGAGTTAGATTTTGATTAGATCACTTGGTGATTAGGGCTCACCCATGTCATTAGGTAAATCAGTGTGACTGATTTAGGTGCTCCTAATGCCGGCTTTAATTAAATCCTTTTTTTATCTGACTTGGTGAAGTCAGTGGGAGGATTGAAATTGGCTGGTTAATTTTTTCTCTTCCTTCACTTAATAAAATTTTTAAAAATTATTAGGTCCCTAAAATGATTAAGTTATAGTGATAACTAAGTCATTGCCTCCCATTAAGTGAGTGATAATGAGTCCATTAGTTTAATAATCACTGAAGGCCCAAAGGCCTGGTGCTTATTGACTAATGGAATTATCATTCATAGTATGATAATTTGGTTGAGTCTTTCTGATGGTGGTTAGGTTGGCCGGCCAAAGTCGGGCCTGATCAAGTCATGTTAATGGTTGGACCTAATCAGATCTTTTTAGTGGAGGCCAAAGCCTACTGATTAGGTTCTGGGGCAAACTTAATTACTAGAAGTTGTTTAAAGAAACAACTGGTTATGAACATACCCATAGATGCACATGGATTGACCAACCAAAGTTGGGCTCGTGTGTAGTCTGTGTGGATCTAGTACCCACTAAGGAATTAAAGTAATTCCTCGAATTGGAGGTTGAGGCTACCAGTTTGTAAAAATACTGGGAGAAACTTTAGACTAAAGTCCAAGTCTTTAGTATTAATAATTTATATACTAATAGAGGTCTGATTTTTCTTTTTGCAGCTATGGCCACTACCCTGTTGCTTCGATCATTATTAGATAATGACAAGCTCATGGGATCTAATTTCGATAGCTGGTATCGAAAATTAAAAATCATCCTTGAGCATGAGCAGATCCTTTATGTAGTAATAGATCTGACACCCGAGGAGCTAGCCCTGAATGCTAGAAGGACGGTCCGAGACACTTACCAAAAGTGACTCAACAACCCCACCACCGTTCGGTGCATAATGCTGGCGACAATGAATGATGAGTTTAGCCACAGGTTCGAGAACGCCCAACCGCAAGAGATGCTTCAAATGTTGAATGACTCCTTTGGCACGCCTGACGACGTTGAAAGGCACAAAACTAGTTGTGTCATTTTCAATGCTCATGAGGGATGGGGCCTCAGTCACCGATCATGTACTGTACATGATCGAAATGATTGAGCACCTAAGTAAACTGGGCTTTCTCTTGCACGAGCAACTCGATAAGGATACGATCCTTAATTTTTTGCCCAAGTCCTTCCTCCCCTTCTTTACTCATTTTCGAATAACAAAGCCTGCAGTGAACTACCATGGTTTGTTGGGGTTGCTGCAGAACTTTGAGAAGGACCACCAGTTCCATAAGGAGTTGGTGAATGTTGTGGGAGGGTCTTCTTCTGATCGTCGACCCTTTAAGAAAGGGAAGAAGAACAAGAAGAAGAAGAATAAGAAAGTACAGTCGCATGCTGGGACGTCTGCATAGGGTCAGACCAAGAAGCGCAAGCCCGACCAGAGCTAGGTGGAGTGCTTCTTTTGCAAGAAGCAAGGGCACTGAAAGAGGAACTATCCGCTATATATTGCCTCCCTGGATCCGAACAGGCCGAAGAAGAAGCAAGGTAATTATATGATAACACCTTGCAACTTTTCCATTTGTGATACTACTGCCTGGGTATTGGATATCGGAAGCCCTTATCATATTTATAATTCGATGCAGGGTCTACAGTTCAGTAGGAGATTTGATGACGGCAAGAGGTTCCTGAATGTTGGAGATTGAAGCAAAGTTCCAGTTCTAGCTTTAGGAATCACGAACTTTGTAATCAATTCTCGTAATGTAATTCTGAGTGAATGTCACTATTGTTCAAGCTTTTTATTAAATATTATTTCTGTAGGCTTTTTGGCCATGTACGGTTATGAATTTTTAATAAAAAAGAATGTTTGCAATATCATTTTGAATGATGTTACAATATTTGTTGGACAACTAAATAATGGAATATACTTACTATCACAGCCTATTAATATGGTTCGTACCTCCGATAAATGTCCTAGAATAGATAATGTGTAAGAAGTCTATCTTTGGCACTGTAGGCTAGGTCATATCAATAAGAACAGGATAAACAGGTTGGCTCAAGAAGAAATTTTTGAAGTTGGTGATTGTGAATCACTTCCAACCTGTGAGTCCTGTCTTCTTGGGAAGATGACCAAGTCACCTTTTACTGGAAAAGGTGAGAGAGCCAGTGAACTCTTGGGTCTGGTACATTCTGATGTATGTGGACTCATGAGTTCAAGTGCAAGAGGTGGATATTTCTACTTTATAACCTTCACAGATGACCTATCGAGGTATGGATATATCTACTTAATGAAACATAAGTCGGAGTCGTTTGAAATGTTCAAACTATTCCGAAATGAGATAGAAAAATAAACTGGGAAGTGTATTAAAACTCTTCGATCTGATCGAGGAGGTGAATACCTTTCCAATGATTTTTGGACATATCTTGGGGAGAATGGGATTCTCTCTCAGTGGACACCTCCTGGAATACCACAGCATAATGGTGTGTCTGAAAGGAGGAATCGGACCTTGTTGGACATGGTTCGATCCATGATGGGGTTTGCTGGTCTGTCGATCTTTCTCTGGGGATATGCGCTCGAATCGGCTTGTTACCTTCTAAATAGGGTTCCGAGTAAGTCTGTAACCAAAACGCCATATGAGATATGGATAGGACGTAAGCCAGTACTCTCACACCTTAGGGTTTGGGGGTGTCCGGCTTATGTTAAACGTTTAATTACGGACAAGCTTGGATCTAGGTCTGCCAAGTATTATTTCATAGGATATCCAAAAGAGACCAAAGGGTATTATTTCTACCTAGCTGATGAGCAAAAGGTGTTTGTCAGCCTTAAGGCAATCTTTTTGGAAAAGAAGTTCCTTGGTGAAGGGACTGTTGCCTCTAAGGTCGAACTTGAAGAAGTTCGGCAGGTGAAAAAACCGACACAAGTTGCTGAACCTGAACCGGATTTAGTTAGATCAAATTCGAAGCCCATTGTTCCTACACCCTTCAGGCGATCTGGTAGAGTACCATGTCGACCGGATAGATACTATGGTTTCTTGGTCCGGGATGGCGATCCTGTCGAACTTGATGAAAATGATGAGGATCCGATCACCTACATGGATGCAATGCAGAGACCTGACTCTGAAAAATGGCTAGAGGCCATGAAATTCGAAATGGAGTCCATGAAGGTCAATGATGTGTGGACATTGGTTGACCCACCCGAAGGAGTAAAACCCATAGGGTGTAAGTGGGTCTTCAAGAGGAAGAGAGGCGCAAACGAAAAGGTGAAAACCTATAAAGCTCGTCTGGTTGTCAAGGGATATCGTCAACGTTATGGTATAGACTATGACGAGATATTTTCTCCTGTGGCAATGCTCAAATCCATTTGGATTATGCTTGCGATAGCTGCCCATCTGGACTATGAAATTTGATAGATAGATGTGAAGACAGCTTTCCTAAACGGAGAGCTGGACGAAGAGGTGTATATGATACAACCTGAAGGGTTCACATCCATAGAAGAGTCTAAGATGTGCAGGCTACAGAGGTCCATTTATAGACTTAAGCAAGCATCCCGGAGTTGGAACATATACTTTGATAAGATGATCAAGACGTATGGCTTCGTTAAGAACAGAGAAGAGCCCTGCATTTATAAGTGGGCTAATGGTCCAGTAGTGGTATTTCTTGTATTGTATGTAGATGACATTCTCTTAATCGAAAATGATGTCCCTGCATTACTGTTATGATCCAGGTGGTGTGCCCAAGGCCCAGGGGACCAAGGCTAAGGCCAAGGTCCATCATTCATGAGGGCTTCATGGAGACTCTAGGGCTAGTTGGGCCCTAGGTTGAAAGGCTGTTGGCCTTTCGGGTTCTTGAGGTCTAGGTTATGTGGGCCTCAAGGGACCAACTCTTTATGGGCCAGGTCTGGGCCCAGGAGAGGTGAGATTAGGTCGAGTCATGGATGTACATGGGCTTGGGTTAATCTAATCTCCCATAGAGTTGGTCAAGGGAGTTTTGGGTTTGGGTCACTTGACCCGGTGTTTATATATACATATACTTGTATAGGTTTGATTAAGCCTACAAAATAGATGACTCTTTCTCCCAAGTCTCTCTCTCTCTTCTTCCTCTCTCTCCAGCAATCTTCCACACACCAAGAGCAAGAAACCCTAGGGTTTCTTGCCGCCAGTCCATAAAAGGAAAGGAAGGAAGGGAGGCGCTAGCCCCTTCCCCCCTTGCAGCTGCCAGCCATTTCTTCTCTCCTCTCTCTTACAGGCACCCAAACACCAGGTCCAGGATCTGAAATCTCTTGAGAAGAGGTTGGTACAAGTCCCTCTTAGATCTGGAGTTGATCTGAGGTCGTTTGAGGTGCGGGTGAGATCTCCATCAACAGATCTACAAAAAGGCTGCAGCAGGACAGATCTGCGAGGTCTGTCTCCATCTATCTTCTTCCCTATCTAGAATGCCCTGATTCAAGATATATGAATTGGAGGACCTTGATCCAGGTCTGATCTGGTTGGGTACCAGATCTTGGATCTTTTAGAGGTGGTTTCAAAGGCGTTCTTCATCTGGAACGAAAGGCTGACGAAGAAGACAGCAACCAGGCTGATTTCGTCAAGGGCCTTGATCGTGTCCAGAAGTCTCCAAATCTATTCGTTACTAGTTTCACTGCACCAAAGGTCTATGGGAGGAGCCAGGATTGTTCTCCAATAGTTGGTATCAGAGCTACGATGGTGAGGAAGTGGTTCCAAGTGCGAGAAGTTGAAGATCCCAAGTGCTGAAAATTTTCAGCAAGGTACCATCAAGGTATATTCTACACTTCTTGAATTAATATTGCTTGTTTGGCTTGGATCCAATCATGGGCAGAAGTATGAAGGTCGAGTTTGAGAAGTTTGATGGCAAGGGGAATTTTTTCATGTAGAAAATCCGGGTGGAGGATCTTCTGGTGCAAGCAGATCTGGATCAGGCTTTGGATGAGAAGCCTGAGGGAATGACAGATAGACAGTGGGCATCGTTGGAGAAGAAAGCATACTCGGTGATCAAAGGATGGTTGGCGGATGCGGCATTGTATTCGGTGCTGGAAGAAAAGACCCCGAAGGGCCTTTGGTCGAAGTTGCACACCATGTACATGGGGAAGAATATGTGCAACAAGTTGATGCTGAAGAAGAGGTTGTATAGTCTTTGGATGCAGGAGGGATCTGATGTGATTGGCCACATTCAGAGGTTTGACCAGTTGTGCATGGAGTTGGTGAATATCGGGGTGAAGCTGGATGAGGAGGACAAGTCTCTATTGCTTCTATGTTCGCTTCCCGGATCATATGATTCTTTGGTGACTACACTGCTCTATGGTAAGGAGACTCTGGAATATGAGGACATGGTCTCGGTGTTGAGGTCGAATGAGCAGAGAAAAAAGTTGACTAGAGATCGGGCTCCCTAGGAGGGTTTGGCAGTAGGGGAGAGGACAGGTAGAGGCAGAGGCAGAAGCAAGTCCAGGGGGCGGTCCAAGTCTAGGAAGGGAAAGAAAGAGGTGAAATGCTTCAAGTGCAATGAGTTCAGGCACTTCAAGCGAGAATGTCCACTATGGAAGAGCAAGAAGGGAGAAAGAAGTGGCTCTGAATCAGTGAGTGCAGTTGTTGGGCAGCAGGTGGAGGATGATCTACTTGTGGTATCAGATGGTCACGACAGTACACAGAGGAGTGGACACTAGACTCTGTGTGCTCACATCACTACACACCACAGGTCTTGGTTTGCTACATACACCAAGATAGATGAGGGATCAGTGACTCTAGGCGACAATCATCCTTGCAAGGTGGCTGGGATAGGGACAATCAGGGTGAGAATGTTTGATGGGATTGTGAGGACATTGACAAATGTAAAGCACATCCCAGAGCTGGAGAAGAATCTGGTGTCACTAGGCTACTTGGAGCGCAGTGGATACAGCTTTAGCAGTAGGGCTAGAAGCGAAGTACTGAACATCTCCAATGGAGCTATGGTAGTGATGAGAGGCAGAAGGTTGGACAATAACCTCTATCGCATGGAGGGATCTGTGGTGACCGGAGAGTCTGATGCAGCAGCAGCAGCACAGGACCAGGAGGGGACTTACAGGATGTGGCACTACTGCCTAGGCCACATGGATGATAGGGGGTTGAGGGAGTTGAGCAGGAGAGGACTTATCTCTGATCTAGAGGATGGTGCTACAGGGGAGATCTGTGAGCCTTGCCAGATGGAAAAGCAGAGGAGAGTTCAGTTCACCATCAGTACAGCCCGCAGTGCAGCCCCTCTGGAGTTAGTACACACGGATGTGTGGGGACCAGCCCCAGTTTTAGCTAGGAATGGGGCCAGATACTTCATGACCCTGATTGATGATTTCTCAAGAAAACTCTGGATTTACTTCATTAGAGAGAAGTCAGAGGTCTTCACCAAGTTCAAGATCTGGAGAGCTGAGGTGGAGAAGGAGCAGGGGAGGAGCGTGAAGTGTCTGAGGTCAGACAATGGTGGGGAGTACACCAGCAGAGAGTTCCAGGACTACTGTGAGGAGTGTGGTATCAGGAGACACTTCTTAGTTAGGGAGACTCCATAGCAGAATGGGATGGCTGAGAGAATGAACAGAACACTTTTAGAAAAGGCACGATGCATGAGGCTGTAGGCAGGGCTTCCAAAGGAGTTCTGGGTTGATACAGTTGACGCAGCGGGTTACTTGGTCAATCGGTCACCTCACACCAGGTTGGATGGCAGGCTTCCAGAGGAGGTGTGGTCTGGGAGGACAGTTGGGCTGGGCCATCTACGGGTATTTGGGTGCACGGCCTATGTGCACATTGGAGCTGGTGAGCGGAGCAAGCTAGACGCCAGATCACGCAAGGCGGTGTTTCTAGGCTATCCACGAGGAGTCAAGGGATACAGGCTGTGGAATTTCTTAGAAAAGAAGGTCATCATTAGTCAGGATTTGACTTTTGATGAGGGGTCAGTTCTACAGAGGCGAGCAGGCATGGAGGAGCAGCAGCAGCAGGAGGAGGTCCAGCAGGGCGCTGCTGGATAGCTTACCTCTTTGATTTTTTCTCTTGTAGGTACTACGGGAGGACATGACATTCAGGTGGAGAACCTACCTAAGGTGTCTCCACAGGTGGAGAGGACTCGGACGGATGATCGAGGTGGAGAGGTCTAGCAGGAGCGAGCTGGACCGAGGACTGATATCGGTGTTGCCCTACACAAGCCCAAGAGGACCATCAGGCAACCAGACCGATATGGCTTTGAGGAGATGCTGTCATATGCCCTGGTGACAGCGAATGGAGATCCATATATGTATCAGGAGGCTATTGAGAGCCAGGACAGAGAGCGATGGGTCCAGACAATGTCTGAGGAGATGTAGTCTCTCCACAAGAACCAGACGTGGCGATTGGTGCAGTTGCCACAGGGGAAGAGGCCCATTGGCTGCAAATAGGTCTACAGTCGCAAGGACAAAGTGGAGCTGGTTGAGGCCTTGCGACACCAAGGTGGAGATTGTTATGATCCAGGTGGTGTGCCCAAGGCCCAGGGGACCAAGGCTAAGGCCAAGGTCCATCATTCATGAGGGCTTCATGGAGACTCTAGGGCTAGTTGGGCCCTAGGTTGAAAGGCTGTGGGCCTTTCGGGTTCTTGAGGTCTAGGTTATGTGGGCCTCAAGGGACCAATTCTTTATGGGCCAGGTCTGGGCCCAGGAGAGGTGAGATTAGGTCGAGTCATGGGTGTACATGGGCTTGGGTTAACCTAATCTTCCATAGAGTTGGTCAAGGGAGTTTGGGTTTGGGTCACTTGACCCGGTATTTATATATACATGTACTTGTATAGGTTTGATTAAACCAAGAAAATAGATGACTCTTTCTTCCAAGTCTCTCTCTCTCTTCTCCCTCTCTCCAGCAATCTTCCATGCACCAGGAGCAAGAAACCCTAGGGTTTCTTGATGCCAGTCCATAAAAGGAAAGGAAGGAAGGGAGGCGCTAGCCCCTTCCCCCGTTGCAGCCGCCAGCCATTTCTTCTCTCCCCTCTTTTCCAAGCATCCAAACACTAGGTTCAAGATCTAAAATCTCTTGAGAAGAGATTGGTACAAGTTTCTCTCAGATCTGGAGTTGATCTGAGGTCATTTGAAGCGTGGGTGAGATCTCCATCAACAGATCTACAAAAAGGTGGCAGCAGGACAGATCTGTGAGGTCTGTCTCCATCTATCTTCTTTCCCATCTAGAATATCCCAATTCAAGATCTATGAATTGGAAGACCTCGGTCCAGGTCTGATCTAGTTGGGTACCAGTTCTTGGATCTTTTAGAGATGGTTTCAAAGGCGTTCTTCATCTGGAACAAAAGGCTGACGAAGAAGACAGCAACCAGGCTGATTTCGTCAAGGGCCTTGGATCGTGTCCAGAAGTCTCCAGATCTATTTGTTACTGGTTTTGTTGCACCAAAGGTCCATGGGAGGAGCCGGGATTATGCTCCAATAATTATAGAGAATAAAGATTTGGCTGTCATCACAATTCTCCATGAAGGATCTGGGAGAAGCTTCCTACATCCTGGGGATGAGGATCTATAGGGATAGATCTAAAAGGTTGCTTGGCTTATCCCAGTCCATGTACATTGATACTATACTGAAGAGGTTCAGCATGAAGAATTTCAATAAAGGCTATCTACCGATAGGCCATAGAATTTCTCTCTCGAAGAGAGATTGTTCGACAATACCTTCTAGAGAGAGAGCGTATGGGTAGAATTCTATATGCTTCGACAGTGAGATCTATCATGTACGTCATGATATGTACATGATCAGATATGGCGTACTCACTAGGAGTAGTGAGTAGATACCAATCTGATCCAGGGGAGAATCACTGGAAGATTGTTAAAACCATCCTGAAGTATTTAAGAAATACTAAGGACTAGTGGCTTGTTTATGGTGAATCGGACTTGAGACTTATAGGGTTTACAGATTCTAGTTTCCAGTCTGATCATGATGACAGTAAGAGTGTGTCGGAATTTATTTTTACCCTTAATG
This sequence comes from Elaeis guineensis, assembly GCF_000442705.2. Taxonomy (NCBI): domain Eukaryota; kingdom Viridiplantae; phylum Streptophyta; class Magnoliopsida; order Arecales; family Arecaceae; genus Elaeis; species Elaeis guineensis. Next base: position 88,161,268 of record NC_025998.2, read on the forward strand.
GTGGGACTGTCTGCTGGAAAAGTTTCAAGCAGCACACTGTGGCTGATTCAGTTTGTGAGGTGAAGTATGTCGCTGCATCAGATGCTGCCAAAGAAGCGATGTGGCTGAGAAAATTCATCACCGAGCTCAGAGTAGCACCCTCCCTTGTTGGTCCAGTTCTGCTCTACTATGACAGCTCTGGAGCCATTGCTCAGGTGAAGGAACCAAAGGCACACTAGCGGACGAAGCAAATTCTGCACCGCTACCATCTCATCCGAGAAATCATGGATCGAGGTGACATTGACCTTCAAAAGATCGATGGGAAGGAGAACCTGGCCGATCCATTCACTAAAGCTATTGCGGTGAAGGAGTTCGACGACTTCAAGTCAAAGATGGATATTAGATACTGCACCGATTGGCTTTAGGCCAAGTGGGAGATTGTTAGGAATAGTATCCCAAAGCCAATCGTCAGCCTATTGACGGTTGTGCTCCTTTTGTATTAGTATATGAATTATAAATAAATAAAAATTATTTTGGTATTTTTCATCACAAATTATTTCATCTTCTAATGAACTCCTGTGTTGTGGTGAAGTCCTTAGGACTATTTAAACTTGACAAAGGAGGATTTGTCGTTTAGTCCTTAAACCTGTTCTCGATCAAATGATATGTTGTTACCAAGGACAACAACGTTTATCAAGCATAGGTCATTGTGTGCCATATGGGTTGGTTGTCCTCTTAACCAAGGAGTATGGAGACACTGGTATGGCATACAGGTGAGATGTAAGGGTACATCTGCACTGAATGTGACCGATGTCGGAGCTATTTCTGCTGTCAAAATTTACTCCGATGGGATATAGGTATAACTATCCCTCCGACCTGAGATCGCCACGATGACTTGCAAGTAACTCACTGCACTTAGGCACTGGACTACCTGAATTTATAATTCAGTGACGGAAGGATGCTGGGTGTAGTCAAGTACTTGACTTGTCGGTGCGTGTGTCAAGATGGGATTGACCACTCCAGTTCAGGAGCTGTGTATAGTCATATTTTAATTTAGCAAAACCTTGGCCAGGGTAGTCCTAGTGAGGAGTCACAGGACTGTTTGAATTGAGTACGATTCGGATGATCTAATCAGGGTTGACAGTTTAACCCTGAGTCATCCTATACACAGGGGTCAAAAGAAATAAATTATACAGTAACCATATTCACGTAGGTTCTGAGTGTTGCGATTGTGACTATTCGATCTATCTAAATATCGGGTACCATTGCTAGATGATCACTTCGATTAGTACAGGAATTGGTTCCTGTGCTATCGGCTTAGGTTCGAACCTACGGGGTCACACACATTAGAGGTTCCTATCTAATCTGATGGCTGATGAAGAGTCCTAATACTTATGAACTATGAGTCCTATGTGTCTGGGACTCTATGATCGAGAATCAAGATTCTTTGATCACGAGTTTCACACATTTTGGGTACCGGGGTCAAGAGTCCCATTGGTTTGAGACTCTTCGATCAAGGTTTCATATCGATGGACTTTGATACCCGATTGTCCATCAAATTTGGATTTAGTATTTATGAGAGATTTAATTAGTGATTTAATCACTAATTAACTCAATTTGATTGAGTAATTATTTTTTAGATCAAGTCCAATTGAATTGGATTTAGTTGGGTTTGACCCAATTAGGTTAGGTGTTGACCTAATCGTCGAAGTGGTTTGGTCCCTGATTTGATCAAGGGTTGGACTTAGTCAATTCCTGATTTGATTAAAATTTTATTGAGTCTAATTAAGCCTAATTAAGTTAGATTTAATTTAGTCTAATTGTGCTTAACCTATTTTAATTAGTTTGGCTCAATTAGGTTCAAACCACCTTGACTTTTCTCCCTGCGCCACCTCACTTCTTCAGTGCCCATTTGAATTCACGAGAAGCAACTTCTCATGAATTTTCTCCCACACAAAAGGCATCTCATGCCCACTCTTGTGCGCCAATTTTTGGATAAACTTGATTTGTTAACCATTCAAATTCAAAGGGTGTTTGAATTTGAATGGATAACTTATCCCTTGCGCCTTCTTGCTTATCCATCTTGTGCGCCACTTATCATACACGAGCAAAAGTTTCTCCTAAAATTTCTCTATGCACAAAGAAGCCACACCACTTCTCTTCTCATGCCCAGATTGGATAGGGATGAGTTGATTTGCATTTGAATTTAAATTCAATTTGAATTCAAGTGTGCAACCACTTATCTTTATCCTCTCACGCGAATAAGACACGTCTTACACTGTTTTAAAAGAAAAAGAGATGTGGCGCATGCATAGAATTTTTTTGAGAGAAAGAAGGGGGCGTGAGGAAGCTTTCTGCATGAGGTGAAGGTCCAAAACCTTCTGAGAGAAAAGAAATGAAAAGAAATAAAAGTGGGTGCAGAGTTTTCTTGTGTACCCTAGGGTTTTGGCTTAGGGTTCGGGAAGTGAGAACGTGAGCTACGAGTGTCGTGAGCCCACCAAACTTCAGGGAGAGCATCATCCACCTCTCTATCACCTTTACTGATAATCTAGAGTATCTGAAGAGTCAGCAAACATCGATCAAAAGAGTTCGATCAATATCTGCCATCAAAAAGGTGCAGTCACGAACTAGCATTCGTGAGGAGCAGATCAGACCGGGAGCTTCGTGTGGATGATCCACAGAGGCTAAACATACTGTGTGGCTATGTTACAATGATCATACTCTCCTTACGGTGATCAGATTGCGGCGATCGACTATCCGTACAAAGATATTGTATTCTGAACACATAACAGTAAATTGTTTACTGTTCAAATTTGAATTTCAAATTTAAATGCATGCATGATGTATATCATATTTAGATCCTAGTATAGGATAAATACATGTTAATTAATTAGATTAATTAATAATTTCTATGGTAAAATAGTGATTTTGAAAAAATTTAAAATTATCATTTTACCCCTGCATAAAATTTCACTTCACTTCGACCAACCGCCATCAGTTTTTGAGAAACCCATACGGTGCAGTGTGTGGCGGTTGATGATGTCAGAGTGTGATAATTTGATGACTGCCTCTCCCTCAAAACAGACTCCGAATCTCCTAAAGACCAGGGTGAGTGTCATACCATAAGGCAAGTGAGCCTTAGACCTGTTCAGGATCTCCCTCATGGCCTCAAACATCAAAGCAGGAAGGTTCAAGGGGGTCTGGATGATCATATAGTACATGATGCAAAAATCTCTACCAGATAAGAGGTCATGTCTGCCACTCCTAGGGACAAAACATTTGGTAACCATGTGATGCAAAAGTCTCATTTCAACTGAAAGAATTTTTGCTTCTAATTTATTCAAGTTTCCAGTAAATGCTCTCCCTAAAATAGTATTAAATCCTTCTTCTTTGATTAGGACTTCCATATGAGTATAGCCTTCACAAGGCAAGTGTAAGATTTGTCCCAAGTGCAATGGATCAAGAACTATGTTAACCCCTTTCACCAAGGATTTTACTGTTCCATTGCAATAACTCAAATTCAAGTAAAATTTTCTAACCAAATCAACATAAGTATTTTTCTTTAATAAATAGTAAAACTCCCATCTTTGATTTTTAATCTTTGATCCAATAGAGAACCCTTCTTTTTCAAAAAATTTAAAATCTATATTCTTTCCGAGTTTCACTTTTCGATTGGAGAGAGGTACCTTGCTTGGACTGAGTGGAGACTATGAAGAAGCTGGAGCAGGATCTGGAACTGGAGTTGGAGTGGAAGAGGGCCCGACAGCTATTTTTTTTCTGTGCACATCTTCCTCTAATCCTCGAACAGATTTTCTTTTCTATGGTAGCTTTGATTTGGGAGCCATTTTGGACAGAAGAGACTTGCAAATAGTTTAGGAGAGTTGATGAGTGGTAGAGTGGAAGGAATTTTTAGAAGAAAAGCAAAGATTTTGGGGAGATAGACTGTCGGTTTGGAGAAGAAGATTTGAAGCTAGGGTAAGCTCGAACCACCCAAATGTAGAAGAAAGAGAAGAAAGATTTAAATCCTAAATGAGTGATTTAAAGGAGAAAATCTGGTGAGAAGAGTGATTTTGAGATGAGAGTGGAGAGGGAGGTGATCTTGTTTGGTGGAATGGCAAAGACAAATGGCAAAGGGGTCGGCTCTTTGCAATCGATGAAATCCTAATAAAATAGAGCCCGATTGGTTTTAATAAAAAAATTACAAATTTACCCTAGGGTTGACCCTAGGGGTCGACTCATGGTAAGAAAAAAATGATGGAGAAATTTCAAAAAAGCTTGAAACTTGAAAGAAGGATGTCTATTTAAGAGATTGATTATTTGAGGGATAGTTTTGAGCTTTTAAAAAAGGCGAGGTGTGAAATTAGATCAAAAATAAAATTGGTTTAATAAATTTTTGGCAAATTGAACTTGGAATTAGAAAGATACTCAAGCTGAAGGATCAAGGATTTCTAATTCTCTCCTAATTTCATAAAATCTAACTTCACATAAGGCTTTGATGAAGATATCAGTTAATTATTTTTTTATATAAATATAATCAAGAATTATATCTTTATTTTGAACATATTCTCTTATGAAATGATGTCTAATTTCAATATATTTTGATCTAAAATACTGAATTAAATTTTTAGTTAGATTAATAGCACTAGTGTTATCACATCTTATGGGAGTTTTATTAAGTTTGATGCCAAAGTCCTTAAGTTGTTGCTTAATCTACAGGATTTGAGCATAGCAACTTCTGGCTATAATGTATTCGACTTCAGCCGTAGATAGTGCTACCGAATTTTGCTTTTTGCTAAACCAAGAGATTAAGTTAACTCCAAAAAATTGATAAGTTTCACTAGTACTTTTTCTATCTAATTTATATCCAGCAAAATCGACATCTGAATATCCTATTAAGTCAATTGATGAGTTCTTAGAATACCATAATCTTAGAGTTTGTGTACCTTTTAAATATTTAAAAATTCTTTTAATTGCATTTAAGTGTGATTCTTTTGGATTTGATTGAAAGCATACACATGAACAAACACTAAACATAATATCTGGTCTACTAGCAGTTAAATACAATAAAGAACCAATCATCCCTCTATAAAATTTTGAATCTATATTTTTACTTCCTTCATCTTTATCAAGCTTATATGATGGTCTCATGGGTGTACGAATTGCTTTGAAGCTCTCCATTCTAAATCTTTTGAGTAATTCTTTTGTGTACTTGCTTTGGGTGATGGAGATCCCTTCCTTTGTTTATTTGATTTGGAGTCCGAGGAAGAATGTAAGTTCTCCCATCATGCTCATCTCGAACTCCCCCTACATGAGCTTAGCAAAATCTTGACGAGTTTTATTAGTAGATCCAAAAATAATATCATCAACGTATATTTGTATAACTAAGCTATCATCATGATTTCTTTTAATGAAAAGGGTTGTATCTATATTTTCTCTTGAAAAACTATTGTTAAGCAAGATTTTACTTAACCTTTCATTTCAAGCCCTAGGTGCTTGCTTTAGACCATATAGAGCTTTATTTAATTTAAAAACATGATTAGGAAAAGTATGATTTTTAAAATTGGAGGGTTGTTCTACAAAATTTTTTTCAGTAATATAACCATTTAGAAAAATACTTTTGACATCCATTTAAAATAATTTAAAATTCATAAAGCATGCATATGCAAGTAAAAGCCTAATTGCTTCTAATCTAGCAACAGGTGCAAAGGTCTCATCAAAATCAATTTTTTCTTCTTAATTATAATCTTTTGCAGCCAATCTTGCTTTATTCCTAATTATATTTTCATGTTCATCCAATTTATTCCTATACACCCATTTTGTGTCAAATGCTGGATAATTTTTAGGTCTTGATACTAAAGTTTATACATTATTTCTTTCAAATTGATTAAGTTCTTCTTACATTGCATTTATCTAATTATAATATTTTTCAGCTTCATTTATGATTTTAGGTTCAAGAATAGAAACAAATACAAAATGATTGTATGCATCTTTAAGTGAAAAATGAGTTCTTACTCCATGTGTAGGATCATCAATGATTAGTTCCTTAGGGTGATTGTGATTATACCTCCATTCTTTGGGTAGATCATTTGTATCTTGAGATTGTTCTTATTGTTCTTCACCTTCATCATCTTGTTTGTTTTCATGTTCTTCTTCATTTTGAATTATTGAGTCTTTTAGGGTGAGCTCCTTCATCCCTTCTATAAGAGGATCTGCATCATCAATACCTTCATTCTTTCTTGAGGAAAGATCATTAGTCTCATAAAAAATAACATGTATTGACTCCTCTACACTAAAGTTCTTTTGTTGAAAACTCTAAAAACTTTGCTAGAAGAGGAATAACCAAGAAAAATAGCTTCATCAGATTTTGCATCAAATTTTTCTAATCTTTCTTTATCATTGTTCAAAACAAAACATCGACAACCAAAAATGTGTAAATATGTAATATTTGGTTTTCTTCCTTTCCAAAGCTCATAAGGTATTTTTTTTAGAATTGATCTAATTAAAGTATGATTTAATATATAACATGCCATGTTAATTGCTTCTACCTAAAAGTATCTTGGGAGGTTGCTTTCACATAGCATGGTATGGGCCATTTCTTCAAGGATTCTATTTTTTCTTTCTACTACTCCATTTTGTTAGGATGTTCTAGGTGCTAAAAAGTTATGGTCAATATCTTTTTCATCACAAAACTTTTCAAAATCTTGATTTTCAAATTCAGTTCCATGATCATTTCGAATATGTTGAATTGGAATTTTTTTTTTTGTAACTTTTCAATTTTGAGAACACATGAAAAGTTTCATCTTTATGTGTCAAAAAGAAAACTCATGTAAAATGAGAGAAATCATCAATAATTACAAAGCATATCATTTTCCATCCAAACTAGTAGTTCTAGTGGGTCCAAATAAATCTATGTGCAATAATTCTAATGGCCTAGAAGTTGAAACAATATTTTTAGATTTGAATGATACTCTTGTTTGTTTACTTAGTTGACATGCATCACAAATTCTATCCTTTTCAAAATTTAATTTAGATAAATCAATAATCAATTTCTTTTTAATAAGTTTTGAAAGTGAATGCATGCTAATATGTGCAAGCCTACAGTGCCAAAGCCAACTAGTCTTATTAATTTTGATATTCAAGGCTACTAGGCATTGCAAGTTTATCTTGAAAAGATCATTCAAATCTACCATATAAATATTACCATATCTATGCCCAACAAATTTAATGCCTTCTTCATTGGGACTAATTACTATGCATAATGAAGATTCAAAAATAACTTTATACCATTTGTCACAGAATTGACTAATGCTTAATAGATTATATTTCAAACCATTTACTAATAAAATATTTTCAATATACTTGGAGGGAGTGATACCAATGTTACCTATACCGATGATCTTTCTTTTGCTATTATCTCCAAAGATGACCATCCCTCTATCTTTTGCATCAAGTGTGATGAAATAGAATTCATCACTGGTCATGTGTCTTGAGCACCCACTATCAAGATACCATTTTCGATTTGTTCCTTGGGATGCAAAATACACCTGTATGCAAAAATTAAGTTTTCACTTTAGGTACCCAAGTTTTTTTGGATCCTTTTTGGTTAGTCATAGTGGTTCCTTTTGGAACCCATATTTTTTTCACATTAAAATTTTCAGATTTGCTAGAGAAATAAGTTTAGAATTTGTATCCTACTTTATCATATTTAAAGCAAGTAATATTTGAAAACTTATTGCTTGATGAGTTTGCATAGATATTTTTTAAAAATTTTTGTTTCTTTAAAGGGTTGTAGCCAAGACCGACTTTATCATAAACGGCCTTTTGATTATCAAGTATCATTTGAAGTTTAGTTGAACTAAGAGTGAACTTTTCTACCATAGATTTTAACTTAGCAATTTTATTTTTTAAGTTTAGATTTTCTTATGTCAAGATCAATTTTCATTTGAAATAATTTTATTTTCTTTTAGTAAAGATTGATTTTTTGATTTTAATTCTTTGTTCTTTATCCTTAACTTCTTTAGATCATTAACTAGATCATAAAATACTTCTTAAAGTTCTTCGAAAGTAAAGTCATCAGGAGTTTTAGCGTTTACCTCATTTTCATATGTCATAAGGCACAAGTTGGCTTGCTCATGTGAATCTTCTTCTTCGGAGCTTGACTCATCACTATCACTCCATGTAGCCATCATAGCCTTTTTCTTGTACTTCTTGGGGCCCTTCTTAAGTTGTGGACATTCGGACCTGAAGTAACTCGGCTTCTTACATTCATAACAAATAAGGGGTTGCTCCTTATCCTTCTTTTTGCTATGCTCTTCTTTGGTAGGTGGCCTCTTCCTCATCCCTTATTTTTTTTTCTTTAAAATTCTTTTAAACTTTCTAGTGATGAGGGCCATTTCTTCATCTTGCTCTTCATTTTTTATTTCTTCGAATTTCTCATCGAGTTGAGTAGTGGACTTGAGGGCGATTGTCTTTTTCTTCTTAACATCTTCTTCTTGATATTATTTCATGCTTAGCTCATGTGTCATTAGCGATCCTAGAAGCTCCTCCAAGGATGAAATATTTAGATCTTTGGCTTCTTGGATTGCGGTCACTTTGGCCTCCCACATCTTTAGTAAAGATCTAAGAATCTTTCTCACAAGATCGCTGTTAGAGTAAGACTTATCAAGACTTTTTAGACCATTAATAATATCTATAAAATGAGCAAATATTTTAGTTATTGATTCATCATGCTCCATTTTAAAGAGTTCATATTTATGCACAAGCATGTTAATTTTTGATTCCTTAACTTGATTAGTGCCTTCATGTGTTACTTTTAGTCTATCCCATATTTTCTTAACCGACATGCATGTTGAAATACGATTAAACTCATTAGCATCTAAAGCACAATATAAAATATTCATGGCTTTAGCATTGAGTTGAGCCATTTTTTTGTCAACCTCATCCTATTCTCTTTCGGGTTTGGTTGATTCTACACCATCAATTATCTTAGTGGGTGTGTGTGGTCCATTAACTATGATACTTCACATATCATAGTCAAGTGTCTGAATAAAAATTTTTATCCGAGCTTTTCAATAGGTATAGTTTGACCCATTGAAAAGTGAAGATTGATTTGTGGACTGCCCCTCGACTAGTGAAGCACCAACTTGAGTTGCCATAGATCTTTAGCTCTTTGATGGTTAAATCAAAGTAGGGCCATAGCACTGAACTCTGATACCACTTGTTGCCCAGCTATGCAACCCAAGAGTGGGGATGAATTAGATTTTTAAAATTTTAAAATTAATTTAAAACTATGAAGATTAAATAACAATGAGCAGGATATATGTAGAGAGTGATTTAAGCAAGGTGTAGATATTAGATACAAGAATGCAAGAAGATAAGAAAATTTAGAAAGAGAGCAAGTAAGCACAACACAAACAAACAAGATTTATAGTGATTCAGTGCCAACCTTGCACCTACATCTACTTCCCAAACTTCTACTTAAAAATTCAAATTCACTAAACCGTATTCAACAAGAATACAACATCGGTATCTCCGACTCTAGCTATCTCAAGCTAGAATACTTATTTCTCGAGTACAAGCTAATCCAATATAATCCGATTCAAGATTCGGATCAATCTTTTCAAGTTTTAGAATCCTTCTAAAACTAAAGATCAAGACTTAATCACACGAAAATATAAATTTAGCTCCTTTTAATGAGCAAATAAAACTTTAAATATACTTTACACAATAAGAAAGAAGCTTTTGTAATTTTTCTTAAGATGGTTGAAGACTTGAATGAGCTCTTGAGAGGTTGGTGAACTTGAATTGAAAGCTTCTTTTGCTTGAAGAGGTCTTTTTGCTTAGAGCTGAAATGAATGCTTGAATCTCTTCAATCTTGCTTCTTTTTCTCTCCTTTAAGTGCCTTTATAGCTTTAATAGATGGTAGAGATAAATTTGGACTGAAATAAAGCCGTTGGAGATCATTAAAGGAGCATTAAATACTGTCAAAAAGAGCTGAAAACTAGCTATTATGGAAGTTTCTGTCACAGGGGGTCGACTCATGGGGTCGACCTCTGCACAGGGGTCGACTCATGGGGTCGACCTCTGTGGCACAGAACAAAAAATCACTGTCTGTATCTTTGACCTGTACAGCAGCAGAGGTCAACTCATAGGGTCGATCCCTTTGGGTGTGCCAGCCAAAAATAGCATGCCGTTCAGCCCCTTTTGACGGGAGTCGACTTATAGGGTCGATCCAATTCTTTAAACTCGAATTTCTCTCAACATATCTATCTAAAAAGTATGAAATTACCTCCAATAGATCATAAATCTTCTGTTGTTGCTCTTGAGACTTTCGAATCAAAACTTGATAAAATTATGATTTTGCCCCTGAAATACAATAAATCTTTTTCCAAACAAAAATCATTAGTAACCTCCTCAAATGTGTTATAATCATCAAAATCAATTCATGAAGTAATACTATATTTTAATTTAGTAAAATTTTGATCAGGATAATCCATATAATAGATTTGAATGGTTAGAATATAATGTAAATGATCCTTCAGAGTTGATAGTTTAATCCTAGACCATCCTAGAGCATTCAGGATCAAAGAGATGAATTATGTGATAGCCAATTACATAGATTCTTAAATATTGCCTTATAATTATTTTGATCTATTCGAATGTCAGGAACCATTGTTAGATGATAACTTCGATTAGTACAGAAAATGGTTTCTATACTACTGGCTTAATGTTCGAACCTATAAAGTCACTATAAAATCAAGCAATGTAGGAAAGAATTAACCTAAGTCTATATGTTCAATTTAGAAGTATATGACTTGATTGAATAAATTGATTTAACTTAATTGAGAATTAAGTTATGGATCATACGGGATTAAACAGTTGACTATATCTAGCTAGCATTAGAGATGAGGTTCAGGTTCAATTTCAGAGATGAATAAGATTTGATCTTTGATCTTAGGAGTCTATGAGAGATTGAACTTAAGTGATAATTAATTTCAGATTAGATCTGATTTAATTAGACTTAATTAGGTTCATAAATTTAAGCTAGACTTGGTCCTAAATCCTAAACAGTGTGGGATTGACAGCTTCTTCAAAATTGGTTCGAATCAGTTTCGAATTGGATTTGAATTGAGCCATATTTAGATTAGATCCTTAGAGTTCACTTTTACTAAGACTCTCTCTCCTCATGGCCGACCAAAGGGTGATAGGGTGTTGCATGGTGCTGCCCCACACTTGGGTGTAGGTGTGGATGCATGAGGGCGCCCATCCTTTCTCCTTTAGGACTCTTTCTTTGATAAGTTATGGATTAATTCAAAGCCTATTTGAATTAGGAATCCTAATCTTATGGGTCATGAAAATTTATCTATAAATAGAAAGAACCTCTAACTATCATTGTATAACAATTAGATTGTATGCTAAGGTGAGAAAGAGAGAAAGAAGAGGCATGAAGGAGGAGTGGGCATCACCCTTGGTGTGTTCCCTTTCAGATGTCCCATCTTCTCCAAGGCATGGAGGCATATTGGGCATCCCCTCTTGCTGGTGTGAGGCATCACATCAGAGATTCTCTCCCCTCTCTTATTACTTTGCAAAGGTACTATAATCTGAGACTTCATCCCGCTTTTCTGTGAAGTTTGGAGTACACGTGAAGTAGAGGGTTTATGGATTCAGACCTATGTGAGACTTTGGATTCAGAATCTTTGGATATTTGATTTTTATTCTTCTACGTATCAAGTAAAGATTTAATCTTTATTAAGTTGTTATAAAAAATTTTTAGATGTACCTTGGCTATCCACCCCATTCACCCAAAGAAATAGGTTTCTTTCCCTTCAATTGGTATCAGAGCTAGGCTTTGATACATGGATGCATAATTAATTTTATTTATTTATATATTATATATAATTAAAATTTTATATTAAATATTAAATATAATTTAAATCTATTTAAATAAAATTAATGATCTGATTTTGATTAGATTATAAGAACCTAATCAATAGTTGGTTAAGCTTTGTTATAAATTGTTATAACAGAATTTTTCTTATTGCTAAATTTTATTAAAATAATAATCTATTTTAAAATTTATTTTAAAATTTTTTTAATATTATTATTTTAATTATGAAGTTAGACTTATTTCAGATCTGAATTGAATATGTTTTGATAGATTTTTAGATCTGATTTATAATAAAATTCTGCACAATATCAAAACAGGATCTAACCAAAAAATTAATTTTTATGTATTCATATGTACATCTAATTAATTTTTTATAATATTTATATCTAAATTTGATATTTTATAATCAGTATAAGATATGTTTTAGATCTGATATGATGTATATGATGCATCAAATCTGATTAAATTAGATGAAGAACATAGTTGATGAGATAAAAATCATGTTTATGACATAAAATATTGTGTCAAATTACATATTGATGTAATCCTACTTGAAATAAGATTTCAGATCTTAGCAGTCTAGTATTCAAATTGATGAGATCATTAGATCATCCGATCCTAAGAGATAGAAAGGATTAATCTCCTTCTCTTGCCCATTCGATGGGTTCTCTTATGATGTATAGGAGTGTCATTGTGATCTAGTTTCATGAAGAAAAAGAGTGAAAAAAATTTTATAAATTATTTTGATCATAAATAAGTTTAAATTAGATCTAAAGTAATTTATAATAAGATAGATTCAGATATGAAAGTTGTTTTAAAATCTAAAAAATATGTTACAATAGATGTAATCAGTAGTGATCTAAAAGTAGCCGTGATACATGTAATATATGTATGAAGTTTAGATCACACTTATGTATGTTTAATTGTTAAATATATGTATAAAAATTTATTTTCATGATATGAAACATATAGTATACTTCACTTGAAACTCTAGTAGAATAGTTTTACAAACTAAAACACATATTTTTCATACTTAATTTAAAATTAAGTTTAAATGATCTAAATTTAAGAATTAAAGATTACTAAGATATCACAGAAATCAATGGACAATGGGTTAGCATGAATCAAGTCCTTCTATTGGGTTAGACCTAAGGTTAGAAATAAATATGGATTGAATTAAGAAATTGATTAAATCTAATCAATAGTTGAATTAGATTAGGTTAGAATTTTTTTAGATCAGTCTCAATAGTTGAAGCTTGATCCAGTCCATATTTTTAATCTTACTAAACAGACTATGATCATGGCTCAGTGGTTGAGCCCGAATCTTCTGGTGGACCAAATCAAAACTAATTAGCCAGTTGGTGTCTTAGGTAAGTTTGGTAGTTTTGATCAAGTGGTTATTAATTAGGAGCTACTCACCTAGATAACATCTACGGTGAGTTAATGGCATATCCCTCCTATTGATCTCACTTACCTGGCCAACATGGTAGATTTGTTATGCAGGATCTGATACCACACAGTGCAGCAGGAAGAAAGAAGAAACAAAATAAGAAATATGATACAAATACGTGGATCGGTCTTAAGCCTACCTCCACGGGACGTGCAAGCTTCACTATGAGAGAATAAAATAAAATCAATACAAGAAAAACTCACCACTCAACTCTTGTACAAGAGTCTCTCAATAAGAAGCCCTAAGACCCTTATAAAAGCTCTCTAAAATCTTTTTTGAAGTCTTTTTGTACTTTCAAGATGTCACCAGCTCTCTAACACAATAAACGGCTCATCAATCAGAGCTATGTAGGTTCTAAAATCTCAAAAATACTGTTTCAGTAGGAATACAGAGTCTCAATCAACCCTAGAACTATCCGTGGTTGTCTGATCATGATCGGCTCACACCAGAGCCATCCGATCGTACACATCAGGGCCACCGATCACCTAATCAAATTCAAAATCATCCTTAGTCATCCGATCACGAGCGGCTCACTCCAAAGCCATCAGAATGTGCAAAAAAATACAATAGACCGCACATGGACCGTGCAGGGGCTCTGGGCCTAAGCTCCTGTGCACACTGGACTATGTGTGTCTCCACCAGGCCTGACCATGCCGCCATTGTAGGAACTAGATCTAAGATTTCAGGGTTAGATCTTGAAACTTTTTCAAGATCATACAGCGGAAGACTAAAATAAATCAAAATTTATTTTTTAAAATCAGAGAATCTCTAGATCTAAGATCCTATTACATGATTATTACATAGCATTAAATTAGAAATTAAAATATATAAATATAGCATGAACTACATGTTGATCATATCAACATGTTTTTATACCACATCTAATGTATGTATTAAACAATAGATCAGATCTATTACCTTGCTAGTTAGATGCTCTAACCTCACTGATTTGGGCTTAAGGATGATGTTGCAAGCCGCACACGCGTCCGACCTCTAGGAGTCATCCACACGAGCCCACGAATCTGGATTAGAAATCCTGCTTCAGGAAATCAGTACAGTATGCTAGTACTGCGCTGATCCTTCTTTGATGGTTGATCAGGTGCCTCCTTTCTTCTTGATTTGGACTCTTCCAAAGATGGAAAGTAGAAGGAAGAGTTTCAGATCTGAGTCACTCTCAGGAAACTCAAGATGGAGGGAGAAAAGATATGAAAACTAAAAAACCCTAGAAGAAGACTCTCTTCTTCTTCACATTTTTCTCTCTAGACATCCTAACTTGCATCTTTTATATCTCCACGACCCAAAGGTATTTCTATCTGATTTTTGGATGCAAATATCTATCTTCTCTTAAAATTTCACGAAGAAACTCATCTTATATAGAGAGATATGATAGAGTCCTTGTCTAGATCAAATACCTAGTCAAGGCTTATCGCAAGTTAAGGGGTGCCCAACTCTTGAGCACCTCCTCCATATTTTCATGCATGGATCACCAGCAAAGGGTGCACAATGTGTACCCTAAAATCTATGAAAATTCCAAAAAAAATTTGGATAAATTCGATGCAAAATTGAAAGAGTTTTGGATTTCTAAAACTCTATCTCATAGAATTCGAAATCCAAACTTATTTTTTTTAGATTTGATCCAAACCACCTTCCATGCAAGAAAGAAGAGAGGAGACCTTTTATGAACGTGGGAGAGATTTGGGAGAGGGCTTTTGTCGCACAAAATAAGTGGAGATTGGCATTGAATAAGAGAGAGGGAGTGAAGAAGGCTTATGTGGCGCAAGGTGGAATTCTAGTCTTACTAAGATTCTATCTTATGACTTGTTTTAATTTGGTTTCCCAAACCAAATCAAACCAAAATTAGATCAACCCAATTAAAATAGGTCTTAACCCAATTAAAAACCTAATTTAATCAAATTAAATTAGATTTAAATCTGATTTAATTTTTTAATCAAATTAGAAATTAGATTGACCCAAGTCCTAGTTGAACTAGGACTAGTTTTTTCTTGCACTTGGCTTATCCAATAAACCAATTGGACTTGATCCAATCAAGCCCAAACTAAATCTAATTAAATCATATTTAATTAGACTTAATCTCATCCTATTGGCTTAATCAAATTAAGTCAATTAGCAATTGAATTGCTAATCGATCCTCCTGTAACACTTGCACTGGGTTAAATGTCAATCGTATTGATCATTTAACCCTAGAATGATTCTTAATCATTGATCAACCATTCGATTGGATCATAAACTCTAATGTGTGTGACCTCATAGGTCCAAACCTAAGTCGGTAGCACAGGAATAAATTTCTGTACCAATCGAAGTGACCATCTAGCAATGGTACCTGATGACCGGATAGGTCGAATGTGTAGAACAACATCCTTAGAACCCATGCGGATATAGTTTTCATATAATTCATCCCCTTGACCAAAATGATCATAGGACACCCTAGAGTTCAACTGTCAACTTTGATCAGGTTGTCCATATTGTATTTCAAAATATCAAATCCATCTGATGGATTACCCTGGCCAAGGTTTTGCTAAATTGAAATACAGTGACTCATTCTTCTCCAACTCTTGGAGTGGTCAATCCCATCTCGATCACACTCTGACTTCGCAAGTACTTGACTGTGCCCAGAAACCTTCCGTTCCTGAATTAGAAATTCAGTTAGTCTAGTACCAAAGCACAGTGAGTTGCTTGCAAGTCATTGAGGCGATCTCAAGTCTAAGGGACACTTATACCTATATCCCATCAGAGACATTCTCGACAGCAGAATGGTCTGGAGTTGGTCACGTTCAATGATGATGTACCCTTACATCTCACCTGTATGCCATACTAGTGTCTTCACACTCCTTGGTTAAGAGGACAACTAACCCATATGGCCTACAGCGACCTATGCTCGATAGAAGCTGTCGTCCTTATTAACAGCTTATCATTTGGTCGTGAACAGTTTTAAGGACTAATCAATAAATCCTGTCTTTATCGAACTTAAATAGTCCTAAGGACTTCATCATAACAACGGAGTTCATTAGAAGATGAAAGCTTATGATGAAGATGCCAAATATATTTTATTTATTAATAAATCAATTACAATACTTGATTGCTCAACCGTCAACAGCTTTACGATTGGCTTTTGGGACATATTTCCCAACAACTCCCACTTGTCCTAAAGCCACTCAGCACAGTATCTAATACCCATCTTCGACTTGTGGTTGTCGAACTCCTTTATTGCCAGGGCTTTAGTGAAGGGGTCGGCCAGGTTCTCCTTTCAGTCGATCTTCTGAAGGTCGACGTCATCTTGATCCATGATCTCTCAGACCAGGTGGAAGTGGCGCAAGATGTGCTTCGTCCGCTGATGTGCTTTGGGTTCCTTCACCTGAGCTATGGCACCAGTGCTGTCACAGTAGAGCAGGACCGGACCATCGAGGGAGGGTGCTACTCCGAGCTCGTTGATGAATTTTCTCAGCCACACAGCTTCCTTCGTGGCATCCGATGCTGCGATGTACTCCGCTTCACAAACAGAGTCCGCCACAGTATGCTGCTTGGAACTCTTCCAGCAGATGGCTCCACCATTCAGAGTAAAGATATAATCCGACACGCTCCTACTGTCATCATGGTCAGATTGGAAGTTGGAGTCTGTGAACCCCATAAGTTTCAGATCTGACTCGTCATAAACCAACCATTGGTCCTTAGTATTTTTCAAATACTTAAGGATGGCTTTAACCACTTTTCAGTAATTTTCTCCAGGATCAGATTGGTATCTACTCACTACTCCTAGTGAGTATGCCACATCTGGTCTTGTACATGTCATAGCGTACATGATAGATCCCACGGCTGAAGCATATGGGACTCTACTTATACGTTCTCTCTCTTCAGGAGTTGTCGAACAATCCTTCTTAGAGAGAGAAATTCCTTGGCCTATCGGTAGATAGCCCTTCTTGGAATTCTCCATGCTGAACCTCTTCAGTACAGTGTCTATGTACATCGACTAGGATAACCCAAGCATCCTTTTAGATCTATCCCTATAGATCTTCATCCCTAGGATGTAGGATGCTTCACCCAAGTCCTTCATGGAGAACTGTGATGACAACCAAACTTTTATTCCCTTTAGTGCGGGGATGTCATTCCCGATTAAGAGAATGTCATCCACATACAAGACAAGGAATACCACAACTGGACCATTTGCCCATTTATAGATGCAGGGCTCTTCTCCATTCTTAATGAAGCCATACATTTTGATTACCTTATCAAAATGTATGTTCCAACTCGGAGAAGCTTGCTTCAGTCCATAAATGGATCTCTGAAGCTTGCACACCTTGGACTCATCTGTGGATGTAAACCCCTCAGGTTGTATCATATACACCTCTTCGGTCAGCTCTCCATTCAGGAAGGCTGTCTTTACATCCATCTGCCAGATCTCATAATCCAGATGGGCAGCTATTGCAAGCATTATCCGAATGGATTTGAGCATTGCCACAGAAAAAAATATCTCGTCATAGTCAATACCATAACGTTGACGATACCCCTTGGCAACCAGACGGGCTTTATAGGTCTCCACCTTTCCGTCTACGCCCCTCTTCCTTTTGAAGACCCATTTACACCCAATGGGTTTAACCCCTTCAGGTGGGTCAACCAATGTCCATACATCGTTGACCTTCATGGACTCCATTTCGGATTTCATGGCTTCAAGCCATTTCTTGAAATCAGGTCTCTGCATTGTATCCATATAGGTGATCGGATCCTCATTATTCTCATCAAGTTCGATGGGATCACCGTCCCGGATCAAGAAACCATAGTATCTGTCTGGCTGACGCGGTATTCTACCAGATCGCCTTAATGGTGTAGGTACATTGGGCTCCGGATATGATCTAATCATATCAAACTCAGGTGCAGCTATTGGTGTCGGTCCTTCTACCTATTGAACTTCATCAAGCTCAATCTTAGAGGCAACGGTTCCTTCACCAAGGAACTCTTTTTCTAAAAAGATTGCCTTAAGGCTGACGAACACCTTTTGTTCATCAGCATGGTAGAAAAAATATCCTTTTGTCTCTTTGGGGTACCCTATGAATAGCATTTGTCAGACCTAGGTCCAAGTTTGTCTGTGACTAATCGTTTGACATAGGCCGGGCACCCCCAGATCCTAAGGTGTGAAAGTGCTGGCTTACGTCCCGTCCATATCTCATATGGAGTCTTAATTACAGACTTACTTGGAACCCTATTTAACAGATAACAGGCCGATTCGAGTGCATATCCCCAGAAGGATATCGGCAAGCTAGCAAAACCCATCATGGATCGGACCATGTCTAACAGAGTCTGATTCCTCTTTTCAGACACACCATTATGCTGTGGTGTTCCTGGAGGAGTCCATTGGGAGAGAATCCCATTCTCTCTTAGATATGTGAGAAACTCACTAGAAAGGTATTCTCCTCCTCGATCAGATCGAAGAGTTTTAATACTCTTCCCAGTTTATTTTTCTACTTCATTTCGGAATCGTTTGAATATTTCAAATGAATCCAACTTATGTTTCATCAGATAGACATATCCATATCGGGATAGGTCATCCGTGAAAATTATAAAGTAGAAATATCTACCTCTAGCACTGGTGCTATGGGCCCACATACATCAGTATGTATTAGGCCCAAGAGCTCAGTAGCTCTCTCATCTTTTCCAGTAAAAGGTGACTTGGTCATTTTACCAAGAAGACAGAACTCACAGGTTGGAAGTGATTCACAATCACTGACTTCGAAGATTTCCTCTTGAGTCAACCTGTTTATTCTGTTCTTGTTTATATGACCTAGCCTACAGTGCCATAAGTAGATACTATCAAATCTAGGGTGCTTGCCAGTAGAATAGACTCTTATCAGGCTTGATCTTTTTGGTCTAGCTCTGCACTGATGTCCCAGCTTGAACTTGCACCTTCTTCACTTTCTTCTTCTTGTTCTTCTTCCCTTTTCTTAAAAGGTCGAGAACCAGAAGACGAACCTCCCACTGAGTTCACCGACTCCTTGTGAAGTTGGTGATCCTTCTCAAAGTTCTGAAGCAACCCCAGTAACCCATGGTAGTTATCTTTAGGCTTTGTCATTCTATAATGAGTGAGGAATGGGAGATAAGACTTGAGCAACGAGTTCAGTATTGCATCTTTCCCAAGCTGCTCATGCAAGGGAAAGCCGAGCTTGCTCAATCATTCCATCAGCTCGATCATGTACAATACATGATCAGTGACAGAGGCACCATCCCGCATTTTGGCATTGAAGATGGCACAACTAGTCTTGTGCCTCTCCATGTCATCGGGTGTGCCAAAGGCATCTTCCAACACTTGAAGCATGTCCTTTGGCTGAGCCGTCTCGAATCTGTGACTGAACTCGTCGCTCATGGCAACCAGCATGATACAGCGCACCATAGTCCGATCACTGAGCCACTTTTGGTAAGTGTCTCTGACTGTTCCAAGTGCATTGGCAGCTGGCTCCTTAGGTGCAGGATCCATTATCACATATAGGATCCATTCATGCTCTAGGACTATCTTCAACTTTCGGTACCAGCTACCGAAGTTGGGTCTCACTAACTTATCATTGTCCAACAATGATCGGAGCGATAGGGAAGTGGCTATATTTGCACAAAGAAGAACCATAACCTAATTAGTAATTGATTCATTAAACCTAAGGATTTGGACTTTAATCAAAAGGTTTCTCCCACTATTTTATTCGAATTGGTAGCCTCTACTTCCAATTCGAGGAATTACCCTAATTCCTTAGCAGATACTAGAATCCACTTAGACTGCACACAAGCCCAACTTTGGTTGGCCAACCCATGTACATCTAAGGGTAGGTTCATAACCAATTATTTCTCTAAATAATTTTTAGTAATTTTAATTTTGCCCCAGAAACCTAATCAGTAGGCTTTGGCCTCCACTGTAAGGATCCGGTTAGGTCCAACCATTAACATGATCATACTTGGTGTATCTAACCAACGAATGATTAAGCCCAACTTTGGTTGGCTCACCTAACCACCATTAGAGAGACACTTCCAAGTCGTCATATGATGAGTGATAGTTCCATTAGTCAACAAGCACCAGGCCTTTGGGTCTGCAATGATTATTGAGTTAATGGACTCATTATCAAACACCTTAATGGGAGGCTATGACTCAGTTATCTCCATAACTTTATCATTTTAAGGACCTAATAATTTTAGAAGATTTAAATAATATAGAGGATGAGGTCAGATGAACCAGCTTATCATGATCCTCCCACTGGCTTCACCAAGTCAGCTTAAGGGAGACCATTAAAAGGGCTGGTCTAGGAGCACCTAAATCAGTCACACTGATTTACCTAGCTGACATGGGTCAGCTCGAATAGTCAAGTGATCTGATCAAAACATAATTTCACCAAGAGGCCAGGTAAGTTCGATCAGTGGGAAGGTCTGCCAAAGCTTGCCTTAGACACCATCAGAAATGGCCAGGTAAGCGGGCTCCCAATTAAAAACCACCGGTTTGGTTTACCTTAGACACCAACTGGTTTAATTAGTTTCGATTAGATCAGCCAACAGTTCGTGCTAGACCACTTAGCCAAGAATCAAGTCCATTTGGTTCTCATTAAAGACATGGACTTGACCAACTACAACTATTGTAATTGATCTAGAGAATCCTTGACCTAATCTAAGACAATAATTGATTAGATTTAGTCAATTCTCTAATTAAGTCCATCTTTAATCTAACCATAGGTCTAACCCAATTAATGGACCTAATTCCCACTAACCCATTAACCCAATGTGTTATGGTTTGTGTCTTAGGTTCTTCAATTCACAATCCTAGAACCTAATTAAACAACTTCTTAATTCTTAATTAAGTTTTGGGCTGAGGGTTGGGTTCGGCTTTTCAAAAAATAATTTTTATATTTGTAAAATAATTTTATAATATGATTCTACCAACCATATTGCATATTTGATTCATAATCAAGATACAAGTGAAATAAATATGAAACTACTATAGATCTAATCTAAACAGGTTCATGTAATTGAAACAGTTTCAACTTTAAACAATTTTTTTGCACAAAAATTATTAACAAAGAAATTTTATTTTAGATTTAAATATCTTTTAAATCTAATAAATCATAAATTTAATCTAGATCATATCTAATAAATTTATGATTAAAGATAAATCTACACAAACTAGGACAACCTTTGCATTGTAAGGGGTAAACCTTACAGCAGGATAATCTTGCAATTTGTGATTGATCTAAAATTTTAATTTCAGATTTAATAATCAGATTATAAATTAGATCTAATCTAAGAAATAATCTAAGCATGTATAAATAATCATGTAATAAAGAACCTAGGCTCTGATACCAATTGTAGGAACCAGATCTAGGGTTTCAGGGTTAGATCTTGAAACTTTTTCAAGATCATACAGCGGAAGACTAAAATAAATTAAAATTTATTTTTTAAAATCAGAAAATCTCTAGATCTAAGATCCTATTACATGATTATTACATAGTATTAAATCAAAAATTAAAATATATAAATATAGCATGAACTACATGTTGATCATATGAACATGTTTTTATACCACATCTAATGTATGTATTAAACAATAGATCAGATCTATTACCTTGCAAGTTAGATGCTCTAACCTCACTGATCTGGGCTTAAGGATGATGTTGCAAGCCGCATACATGTCCGGCCTCTAGGAGTCATCCACACGAGCCCACGAATCTCGATCAGAAGTCCTGCTTCAGGAAATCAGTACAGTATGCTAGTACTGCGCTGATCCTACTTTGATGGTTGATCAGGTGCCTCCTTCTTCTTGATTTGGACTCTTCCAAAGATGGAAAGTAAAAGGAGGAGTTTTAGATCTGAGACACTCTCAGGAAACTCAAGATGGAGGGAGGAAAGATATGAAAACTAAAAAACCCTAGAAGAAGACCCTCTTCTTCTTCACGTTTTTCTCTCTAGACACCCTAACTTGCATCTTTTATATCTCTATGACCCAAAGGTATTTCTATTTTATTTTTGGATGACACAAAGGTCTCTCAAATCTCTATCTTTTCCTAAAATTTCATGAAGAAACTCATCTTATATAGAGAGATATGATAGAGTCCTTGTCTAGGTCAAATACCTAGTCAAGGCTTATCCAAACATGGCAAGTTAAGGGGCGCCCAACTCTTGAGCACCTCCTCCATATTTTCATGCATGGATTACCAGAAAAGGGTGCACAATATATACCCTAAAAGCCACAAAAATTCCAAAAAAAATTTGGATAAATTCGATGCAAAATTGAAAGAGTTTTGGATTTCTAAAACTCTATCTCATAGAATTCGAAATCCAAACTTATTTTTTTTAGATTTGATCCAAACCACCTTCCATGTAAGAAAGAAGAGAGGAGACCTTTTGTGAACGTGGGAGAGATCTGAGAGAGGGCTTTTTTTGCACAAAATAAGTGGAGATTGGCGTTGAATAAGAGAGAGGGCGTGGAGAAGGCTTATGTGGCGCAAGGTGGAATCCTAGTCTTACTAGGATTCTATCTTATGACTTGTTTTAATTTGGTTTTCCAAACCAAATCAAACCAAAATTAGATCAACCTAATTAAAATAGGTCTTAACCCAATTAAGAACCTAATTTAATCAGATTAAATTAGATTTAAATCTGATTTAATTTTCTAATCAAATTAGAAATTAGATTGACCCAAGTCCTAGTTGAACTAGGACTAGTTTTTTCTTGCACTTGGCTTATCCAATAAACCAATTGGACTTGATCCAATCAAGCCCAAATTAAATCTAATTAAATCATATTTAATTAGACTTAATCTCAGCCTATTGGCTTAATCAAATTAAGCCAATTAGCAATTGAATTGCTAATTGATCCTCCTGTAACACTTGCACTGGGTTAAATGTCAATCGTATTGATCATTTAACCCTAGAACGATTCTTAATCATTGATCAACCATCCGATCGGATCATGAACTCTAATGTGTGTGACCTCATAGGTCCAAACCTAAGTCGGTAGCACAGGAACAAATTCCTGTACCAATCGAAGTGACTATCAAGCAATGGTACCCGACGACCGGATAGGTCGAATGTGTAGAACAACATCCTTAGAACCCATGCGGATATAGTTTTCATATAAGTCATCCCCTTGACCAAAATGATCATAGGACACCCCAGAGTTCAACTGTCAACTCTGATCAGGTTGTCCATATTGTATTTCAAAATATCAAATCCATCTGATGGATTACCCTGGCCAAGATTTTGCTAAATTGAAATACAGCGACTCATTCTTCTCCAACTCTTGGAGTGGTCAATCCCATCTCGATCACACTCTGACTTCGTAAGTACTTGACTGTGCCTAGAAGCCTTCCATCCCTGAATTAAAAATTCAGTTAGTCCAGTACCAAAGCACAGTGAGTTGCTTGCAAGTCATTGAGGCGATCTCAAGTCTAAGGGACACTTATACCTATATCCCATCAGAGATATTCTCGACAGCAGAATACTCTGGAGTTGGTCACGTTCAATGATGATGTACCTTTACATCTCACCTGTATGCCATACCAGTGTCTCCACACTCCTTGGTTAAGAGGACAACCAACCCATATGGCCTACAGCGACCTATGCTCGATAGAAGCTGTCGTCCTTATTAACAGCTTATCATTTGATCGTGAACAGTTTTAAGGATTAATCAATAAATCCTCTCTTTATCGAACTTAAATAGTCCTAAAGACTTCATCATAACAACGGAGTTCATTAGAAGATGAAAGCTTATGATGAAGATGCCAAATATATTTTATTTATTAACAAATCAATTACAATACTTGATTGCTCAACCATCAATAGCTTGACGATTGGCTTTTGGGACATATTTCCCAACAGCCATCGGTCACCACCGACCCGTCGTCGCCTTGTGCACTGTGCCACCTTCTCTGAGCTTCTTTTGCACGTATCTTCACCATGTAGACTCCGTTTGGGCTGTTCTTGAGCTCATTGGACTCCGTTCGTCATTCTGGACCTCACTGTGAGCTCAATAGAGATCGAATCTCAAGTAATCAAATCTCAACAATTTCCATCTCGACTCAATATTCGACTTTCACCTGTCTTTGAGGGCCTGTGATCCATCTCACCTCCATGCCCTGGGGCATGCCTGCTATCTTATGGATGGGCAAATATGGGAGTCGAGCTAGGCTGCTCGATCCCACCTTCATCATGGGCTGTGTCCACTCTGACCAAAGACTTGCTTGAAAAAGTCTCCTGAGGCAATAGGAACTTCACTCTACAACATCACCTCTTATCCTCCCGAGTCTCCCGTCTAGTTCCCAATCCACCTCCACTTGGAGTCCACTTCGCACTGGGCTCCTTCTGGCTCCTGAAGCTCCACCTCGCACTGGGCTCTCCGTCAAGTAGTAATATCTTTTCATCCTCTTCTTCTCCTTTAGAATAATCCTATTACCATGCAACATGTTCATGATTCTTTTACCAGCTACCGTCTTGTAGCCTCTTGAATCTAGTCCGCTCAGTAAGATAAGATTCTATCTAAAATTGGATATGTATCGGATCTCCCCCAAGCTCCTCACTGTACCATCATGTATCCTCCAGTTGACCATCCTGATATCTTTGATCGCATAGCTCGATCCATCCAACAGATAAACAGTGCCCTCACTGCTCTCTAGGGAGTTAAACTACTCTTCTCTACAATATACATGATAAGTGCATGCAGAATCTAAAAGTCACTATTGGAAAGAAGTAGATATCTCATCAGATATTTCTAGGACATCATCCTCTGACTTGCTACGATTGTGGCTGCAGTAGCCCTCGTCCGATCCCTGAGTTGAGAAAAATCTCTGGCCAGATGTCCTAACTCATCACACTGATAATATCTATTCTTGCTCAAGTCTCTCATTCTGGGCTTGGACTGCCCTTGTCGTGATCTCCTGTCGCTCTGTTTGCCGCCTCCTGCTCCTTCAGAAACTACCAAAGCTGAGCTACCGCCACTTGAGCATAAAGCTGGGTTCTTCCTCTTGAGAACCTCATTTTAGAGAATCATTATGATGACCTCATGCATCTTGATGGTGCTCTTTCTCACTAGAAGAGCAGTCACCAAGAACTCATATGAAGAGAAAAGTGATGCTAGTAAGACCAGCACCCTAGTCTTTTCCTCAACTTTCTTGCCAACATTGAGGAGGTCGGTGAGGACCTTCTGAAAGTGACTGAGATGCTCCTGCACACTTTGTCCCTCAGTCATTTGTAGCTCGTAGAACTACCTCCAGAGGAAGAGGGTGTTGGTGAGAAACTTCATTATGTATAACTCCTCGATTTTCGACCACAGCACTGTCAGAAAAGTCTTGCCAAGCACATAGATTACCACCTCATTCACTAGGTATTAGCAGATCATACTCATCTTGACATCTGGAGCCACCTCTAATCCTATACCTCCATAGTGGTCGGCTTCTCCTCACACAAGAGAGATCGATCAATCCTTGTCGAATGAGCATATCTTTCACCCTTGCCTACCACAAGAAAAAATTACTCTTTCTGTCAAACCTGTTGATCTCTATCTTCATTGTGCTTATCTTCTCCATCTTTTATCTCAACCACCATCATGGTAACCTATAATCTGGCACCATCTTGCTCTGATACCAATTATTATGCAGGATCCGGTATCACACGATGCAGCAAAAAGAAAATAAAATAAAATAAAAAATACAATACAAATATGTGGATCAGTCTCAAGCCTACCTTCACGGGGCGTGCAAGCTTCACTATGAGAGAATAAAATAAAACTAATACAAGAGGAACTCACCACTCAACTTTTATACAAGAGTCTCTCAATAAGAAGCTCTCTGAAACTTCTTTTAAAATCTTTCTACACCTCCAAGATATCACTAGCTCTCCAATGCAATAAATGGCTCATCAATCAGAGCTATATAGGCTCTAAAATCTCAAAAATACTATTACAGTAGGAATATAGAGTCCCAATCAACCCTAGAACTATCTGTGGCCATCCGATCATGATCAGCTCGCACTAGAGCCATCTGATCATGCACATTAGGGTCATCAATCATCTAATCAAACTCAAAATCATTCTCAACCATTTGATCATGAACGGCTCACTCCAGAGCCATCAGATCGTGCAAAAAAATACCATAGATTATACGTAGACCGCATGTTCGGTCCATGCGGCCCCATGGACCGCCCAGCACCCCACGATCCACGATGGACTGTGTAGGGTCTCTGGGCCTGGGTGCCTATACATGTTGGGTTGTGTGAACCTGCATGCGCATGCATCTCCATCGGGCCTGGCCGCACCATCGTCGGTCAACTACTACCTCGTGCATCGTGCCATCTTCTTCAAGCTTCTTTCGTGTGTATCTTCACCATCTGGACTCTGTTTGGACTGTTCTTAAGCTCGTTGGACTCTGTTCATCATCTTGGATCTCACCGTAGGTTCAATGTGGATCAAATCTCGAGATATCAAATCTTAACAAGATTATATTTTGATTAGGTCACTAGTCGATTCAAGCTGATCCATGCTATTAAGGTAAATCAGTATGACTGATTCAGGTATCTTTAGACCAGCTTGTATCTAATCTTCTATATGACTTGGTGAAGTCAGTGGAAGGATTAACGACTTGCAGATCAATTTTTTTTTTATTCTTAAATCAATAAAATCAAATTTTCTAAATTATTAGATCCTTAAAATGATATAGTTATAGAGATAACTTGTTTATAGCCTCCCATTAAGGTATGTGATAATGAGTCTAATATTCCAAATAAGTATTGGAGGTGTCGCACGCTTAGTGTCTATTAGGTATTGAAATTATCATTCATCATATGACCATCTTGTTGTGCCCTTCAGATCAATGCTCAGGTTAGTCGAGCCATACTCAGGCCTGAACATTCATTTGTTGGATGTGCTTGGTGTAGTCATGTTAATGGTTGGACCTAATTAGAATATTTAGTGGAAGCGTTATACGCCTACTGAAGAGATATCTAGGGCAAAATCTAATTGCTAGAAGTTGTTTAGAGAAACAATTGGTTATGAACCTACTCATGGATACACTAAGATTGGTCGAGCTACACTTGGACCCGAATGTAGTCTATGTGGATTCTAGTACCCACTAAGAAATTAATGTAATTTTTTGAATTAGAGGTAGAGGCTATCAATTCGTATAAAATAGTGAAAGAATCTTTAGACTAAAGTCCATATCTTTAGGATTAAAATAATTCATATACTAATAGGTTTATGTTTCTTCTTTTTTAAGCTATGGCCAACACACTATCACTCCATTTGCTATTGAACAGTGACAAGTTTACCAGACCCAACTTCGACGGCTAGTATCTAAAGTTGAAGATCGTCTTGGAGCACAAGAGGATCTTATACGTGCTTATGGATCTACCACCTGAAGAATCTACTGCCAATGCACCTCGTACTATGAGAGACACTTATTTGAAGTGGCTCAATGGCCGTATATGGTGCGTTGCATTATGAGGATAGCAATGAACAACGAACTTAGCTGTAAGTTTTAGGATGCGCAATCAGAGGATATGATTCAAATGTTGAATGAGTCCTTTGACATCTTTGAGGATGTGGAGAGACATAAAACCTTCTGCACCATATTCAATGCCCATATGCAAGAGGGAGTATCAGTTATTGATCATATATTGTACATGATTGAGCAAATTGAATGCTTAAGCAAACTTGGCTTTTCGTTATATGAACAGTTAGGCAAGAATGCTATCCTCAATTCGCTACCAAAATCCTACCTATTCTTCTTGAGTCATTATAGAATGACCAAGCCTGCAGTGAACTATCATGATTTACTAAGATTTTTGCAGACATTTGAGAAGGACCATTAGCTTCAGAAGGAGTCGGTGCATATAGTGGAAGGTTCATCTCAGGTCGTCGATCCTCTAAGAGAGAAAAGAAGAAGAAGGTGCAAAAAAATCATACCATTGATCCCA
Organism: Elaeis guineensis; assembly: GCF_000442705.2. Classification (NCBI taxonomy): domain Eukaryota; kingdom Viridiplantae; phylum Streptophyta; class Magnoliopsida; order Arecales; family Arecaceae; genus Elaeis; species Elaeis guineensis. The sequence continues at coordinate 88,189,523 of NC_025998.2, forward strand.
AACCAAATCAGAGCAAAAAGTCGAAAGTCAACAAGAGCCAGATAGAATGCTTCTTTTGTAAGATATTGGATCATTAGAAAAAGAATTATTTGGCTTATATAGCTTCCCCTGACCCAAACAAACCAAAGAATAAGAGAAATAAGCAATCAGTTGCTTCGTAAGATATTTATATGATAACTCCTTATAGTTTTTCTATTTGTGATACTACTATCTGGATATTGGATACTGAAAGTTCAATTAATATTTGTAATTCATTGTAGGGATTGCAGGTTAGTAGAAAATTTAGAAAAAGTGAGCGATTTCTGAATGTTGGAGATGGAAGCCTGATTTCAATTCTAGCTTTGAGAGCTATGCAGCTTGTTTTCAAGTCTAATAGTGTCATGTTAGATGAGTGTCATTATTATCTTTTTTTTTTAATGAATGTCATTTTTGTAGGTCTTTTGGCCAAACTTGATTTTAAGTTTTTAATAAAAGATGATTTTTATGATATCATTATGAATGATACTACAATTAGATAATTAAAACATGCATGGCATATATATATATATATATATATATATATATATATATATATATATATATATTATCATAGCCTGTTGGTATAATACACACATCGAATAAATATCCTAAGATAAATAATGTCAGCGATTCCTACCTTTGGCATTATAGGCTAGGTTATTAGAATAAGAACATGATAGACAGATTAATCAAGGAGGATATCTTTGAAATTAATGATTGTGAATCATTACCGACCTATGAATCCTATCTACTTGGTAAGATGACCAAGTCACCTTTTAAGGATAAAAGTGAACAAGCCAGTGATGTTTTAGGTCTAATACATAGTGATGTATGTGGACCTATGAACATAGCTGTCAGAGGAGGATACTATTACTTTATTACATTTACAGTCGATCTATCAAGGTTTGGGTACATCTACCTTATGATGTACAAATCTGAATCATTTGAAATATTCAAATAATTTCGTAGTAAAATAAAAAAATAGACTGAAAAGAGTATTAAAACTCTTCAGTCAGATCGAAGAGGTGAATACCTTACCGGTAATTTTTTGACATATCTAGAGGAGAATGGGATTTTCTCTCAATAGATCCCTCCTAGAATTCCACAACATAATGAGATGTCTGAAAAGAGGAATCGAACCTTGTTAGATATAATTTGATCGATAATGGGGTTTGCTAATCTGTCAATTTCTTTATGGAGATACACTCTTGAAACTGCCAACTATATCCTTAATAAGGTTCTGAGCAAGTTTGTCAATAAAACTCCATATGAGATGTGGATAGGGTGTAGGTCGGTGCTCTCACACCTTCGGACTTGGGGGTGTCTAGCTTATGTCAAGCGTTTAAAGATAGATAAGCTTGGACCAAATATCGATTAATGCTTGTTCGTAGGGTACGCAAAAAAAACTTAAGGATACTACTTCTACCTTACTAAAGAACAAAAGATGTTCATCAATAATAGGACAGTCTTTTTAGAAAAGAATTTTTTTAGAGAAGAAACTAATGCTAGTAAAATTGAACTTGGTGAAGTTCATGAGGTAGAAGAACCGACACATACAGAATCAGATTTGATTGAAAAATCAAATCCGAAGTCTGTAGAGGCACCATTAAGGAGATTCAGTAAAGTACCGCATCAAATAGATAGATACTATAGTTTCTTGATTCGAGATGGTAATCCTATCGAATTAGATGAGAACAATGAGGATCTGATCACCTATATGAAAGCCATACAAAGGCTTGACTCTTTGAAGTGGTTTGAGGTCATGAAATTCAAGATAGAGTTTATGAAGATCAATAGTATATGGACACTAGTTGATCTATCCGAAGGAATAAAATCTATAGGGTGCAAATAGATTTTCAAAAAAAAAGGAGCGGATAGGAAGGTGGAGACCTATAAAGCCCATCTAGTTGCTAAAGATTACCATTAGCATTATGATATTAATTATGATGAGACGTTCCCAACTGTAGCAATGCTCAAGTCCATTCGGATTATGCTTGCGATAGCAGCACACTTAGATTATGAGATCTGATGTTAAAATTATTTTTCTAAATAGGAAGCTGGAAGAAGAGGTATATATGATACAACCTGAAGAGTTCACATCCATAAATGAATCTAAGGTGTGCAAACTAAATAAGTTCATCTATGGACTGAAGCAGGCATCTAGGAGTTAGAACATGTATTTTGATAAGATGATCAAAACGTATGACTTCATTAGGAACAGAGAAGAGCTTTGCATCTACAGATGGGCTAGCAATTTTGTAGTCATCTTCTTTATACTATATGTAGATGACATACTTGTTGGAAAATATGTCTCAAAAGTCAATCATCAATCTGTTGACGGTTGAGCAACCATGTATTGTAATTGATTTGTTAATAAATAAAATATATTTTTGGTATTTTCATCATAAGTTTTCATCTTCTAATGAACTCCATTATTATGATGAAATCTTTAGGACTATTTAGGTTCGATAAAGAGAAGATTTATCGATTAGTCCTTAAAACTGTTCATGATCAAATGATAGACTGTTAATAAGGATGACAGCTTCTATCGAGCATAGGTCACTGTAGGCCATATGAGTTGGTTGTCCTATTAACCAAGGAGTGTGAAGATACTGGTATGGCATATAGGTGAGATGTAAGGATACATCGTCATTGAATGTAACCAACTCCAGAGCATTCTGCTATCGAGAATGTCTCTGATGGGATATAGGTATAAGTGTCCCTTAGACCTGAGATTGCCTCAATGACTTACAAGCAACTCACTGTGCTTTGATACTGGACTAACTGAATTTCTAATTCAGTGATAGAAGACTTTTGGGTACAGTCAAGTACTTGCAAAGTTAGAGTGTGATCAAGATGGGATTGACCACTCCAAGAGTTGGAGAAGAATGTGTCGCTGTATTTCAATTTAGCAAAACCTTGGCCAGGATAATCCATCAGATGGATTTGATATTTTGAAATACAATATGGATAATCTGATCAGAGTTGACAATTGAACTCTAAAGTATCCTATGAACATTTTGGTCAAGGAGATGAATTATATGGAAACTATATCCGCATAGGTTTTAAGGATGTTGTTCTACACATTCGACCTATCCAATCGTCGGGTATCATTGCTAGATGGTCACTTCAATTGGTATAAAAATTTATTTCTATGCTATCGGTTTAGGTTCGGACCTATGAGGTCACATACATTAGAGTTCACGATCCGATCGGATGGTTGATCAACGATTAAGAATCGTTCTAGGGTTAAACGATCAATATAATTGACATTTAATCTAGTGCAAGTGTTGCAGGAAAATCGATTAGCAATTTGATTGCTAATTAGCTTAATTTGATAAAGCCAATAGGCTAAGATTAAGTCTAATTGAATATGATTTAATTAGATTTGGTTTGGACTTGATTGGATCAAGTCCAATTGGTTTATTGGATAAGCCAAGTACAAAGAAAAACTAGTCCTAGTTCAATTAGGACTTGGGTCAACTAATTTTTAATTCGATTAAAAAATAAATTAGATTTAAATTAAATTTAATTTGATTAAATTAAGTTTTTAATTGGATTAAGATCTATTTTAATTAGATTAATTTTTTTTTGATTTGATTTGATTTGAGAAACCAAATTTGAACAAGTCATAGATTGAGCCCTAATAAGACTAGGATTCCACCTTGCGCCATCTTAGCCCCTCATGCCCACTCTCTCTTATTGTGTGACAAAACCTTCTCTCCCAGGCCTTCACACATGCCCAAAGCTTCCCACTCTTTCTCTCTTACATGAAATGTGGTTGTGGACCAAGTCAAAGTAGGAATTAGTTTGGATTTCAAATTCTATGAGATAGAATTTTAGGAAACCAAAACTCTTTCCTTATGGTACTGATTTTATCCATATTTTTTTGGGATTTTTATGAATTTTATGACACATATTATGCATCCTTTGCTGGTAGTCCATGGCAGAAAAAGAAGGAGGCGGCACCCAAGAGTTGGGCACCACTTGTCTTGCCCTGTTTGGATTTTTCTTGACTAGGTATTTGACCTAGACAAGGATTCTTCATATCTCTTTATTTAAGATGAATTTTTTATTAAAATTTTTATGGGTTATAGAGCATTGAGAGACCTTTTGGGCATATGAAAATCAAGGATAAAAAGTATTGGGGTGTGGAGATATACTAGACACAAAACTAAGTATTTGGGTTAGAGCAAAGAGAAGAAGAAGAGGGTCTTCTTCTAGAGTTGCTGAGTTCACCTCTTTCCTTCCTCCATCTGTGAGTTTTCTAAGAGTCTCTCATATCTAAAACTCCTTCTCTTACTTCTTATCTTTGAAAGAGTCTAAATCAAGAAGAAGGAGGCATCTGATCGACCATCGAAGAAGGATCAGTACAGTACTAGCATACTGTGCTAATTTCCTGGACTAGAACTTCTGATCATGATTTGTGGACTCGTGTGGATGACTGCTAGAGGCCAGACTTATGTGCAGCTTGCAACATCATCCTCAAGCCTGAATCAGTAAAGTTAGAACATCTAACTTGCAAGGTAATAGATCTGATCTATTATATTTTACATACATTAGATGTAGTATAGAAACATGTTGATATGATCAACATGTAGTTCTTGCTCTTTATATTTCAACTTTTGATTTAATGCCATGTAATAATCATGTAATAGAATCTTAAATCTAAAAATTTTCTGATTTTATAAGATAAATTTTGATTTATTTTAGTCTTCCGCTGTCTGATCTTGAAAAAATTTCAAGATCTAATCTTGAAATCCTAGATCTGGTTCCTTCAATTGGTATCAGAGCCTAGATTATTTATTACATGATTATTTATATATGCTTAAATTATTTTTTAGATTAGATCTAATTTATAATCTAATTATTAAATTTAAAATTAAAATTTTTAGATCAATCACGAACTGTAGGTTGTCCTGCTGTAAGGTTTATCCCTCACAGTGTAAAGGTTATCCTAGTTCGTGTCGATTTATCTTTAATCATAAATTTGTTAGATGTGATCTAGATTAAATTTATAATTTATTAAATTTAAAAGATGTTTAAATATAAAATAAAATCTCTTTGTTAATAATTCTCGTATAAAGAACCATTGACAATTCTGTTGAAACCAGTCGGGCCGGCTCGATGCTGATTCGAGCTGGCTCTCTCAGGCAGACAGTGTTAGATGTGTGCCCTAGATTCCAGATTGGCTGATACATTCCTATACAAATATAAGGATAAATTTATAATTTTGACTATAAATGAATAAAAGGGTTATTCTACTATCACATTGTGTACATTATGTCTGTGATACATCCTTTGAGTTAGTAAGAATGTTAATTCATATTTTCAAGAGTTGAAAATTTAAGGCATGAATTTATATAACTAACTCATAAATAGCTCCTGACCATAGGATCATCACGAGGATGGTGATCGATCCGAAAGGTTGGTGTACGATCACTTTTTTAGGATAGATGTGTCTTGAGTCTACAGTGTGGAGACACCGAAGCGAGAGTACAGATATTCATTGAGAATGAGAGTACTAAGCATGACCACCTCGAGCAGTCATAAGGAAGTCTACCTTCTCGTTGATGACTAACTCGATGCTGCAGCTGTGTATCTAGTTCTTTGACCTGAGGTACATCAACAGTTTACCTTGAGTGTGTTATAGTTTGACTACATCATAACTCAATCTTCTAGTCATTCAAAATCCTGAGGTGTATGTTGGCTATAGCATATTCATTGTAGGAACCAGATTGTACCAAGATGGGATCTATCAACCTCAGTAGATAAGAGGAGTAGTCCTATGATGATCGAAAGATCGAGTCCTTAAGCCCATGGCCATGACAGAGTGAAATAATGAAAAAGAGTTTTTCATTAAGATTTCACATCGAACTTGGATCGATCGATTGATTCATATGATTGATGTTGGGTTTGACGAGTTCACCTTAACCCTAATTCAGTCGAGACTCATGATAGAAGAACTCAATCACACAGGTAGTTGCACTGAGAGGTTCGTCTTCATTTCTGATGGATTGCCACCATATACTGCTAGATATCACTGGTGAATTTTGAGAGCAATTAGAATGATCTTGATGATTGATCATTCTAATTATCTGAATTAGAAGAGTTCTGGTCCATCGAAAGGAGTTTCGATGATGTCGATGATGAGATCACGACATATCTCATTACCATATGAAAATGAACCTAACTGGGTCACATAAATAAGAGTTAGGGTTTGGATGTCATCAATTGAGCTAGCCCAATTCGATTGATTTGGATTAGATTCAATTAGGTTCAAGAAAATCATACTAGCACACGATTGAGCCTAACTTTCTCCTCGTGCAATCTTTTTCATCTCGAGTAAGCCAAATATGATTTGGCTCACCCAGATAACCTTGAGAAGATTTCTCTCAGTCTGACTGGAGCTAGTCCAGTTCAAAAAAGTCTTGTCTTAATTCATGAGATGAATTTAAGACAACACCTGCCAATTCCTGTCACCTACCATTTTCGTTTTAGGACATCGATCAAACGTTGACTTATGGATCTTGAACTGAAGGCCACTTGGCAAGAGGTCATTGGAGAGTCCTTTTGGAGTGTCCACCTACTAAAGGAGGTCTCAAAGTAAGCACCAAGATTAGATTGGGCGTGCGCCCCAAGTGGATAAGGATAGAGTCCCATGAGATGAGGACTCTATGCCTTGATCGACTCAAACTGTTGGGCACCAATCTCACTGTGTTTATCCAGTGTTGGCACCAATAGTAGGAGGGTTTGGTGGGGTTCTTATCTGATATGATCAGATAATATCACTCTACCAATCAAAATTTTTCCAGAATTAATAAAAATTTTTTGGTTGGTCGAATGATGTGGCACTGCATGGCGCAGCAGGGTCTATTTAAACCCTGTCTGCGCCTAGGGTTTAGAGAATTTGCTCAATACCCAGCAAAAGCCTGATATCCCTTCACTTCTCTATATCCCTTCTGGTCCTCTCTCTCCCCTCTTCACATCCAAGAAGTTGGGCATCCATCTGGTGCTTGTCCAAGGCATGGTGGCTCCCTCATCAGAAGGCTGCAGGGATTTGTCGAGAAGCTGCTGCTCCAGCTTCAGAAGATCTTTTAGATCAGATCCAGATTTGATTTTTAGAGCAGAGATTTGAAAGAAGAAGATGATCTAGATCCTACTCGAGTGGATATCGGTAGAGATCAGGCGACTGTGTGGCTATTTTTGAACCTCGGGCATTGCTGCGATCATCTACAGGGTAATCTAGTTACCCTAGAGGTATTTCTCTAATTCTCAAGTTTTAGATTTAATTTTAAATTAAATATCAGATAATAAGAATCAAATCTAATAGATCTTAGATTTAAAATATTGTAAGATAATTTTTTTTTAAAAATATTCCACCCCAGATCTCATTAGATCTGGAAGATCCTACAAGGAAAAAGTCGGTTTTTCTTTCAACTGGTATCAGAGCCAGGTTGATGGCTCTATTTCAGATCTAATTTAGATCTAATTTTTAATTTTATTTATCTGATATTAATAAATTTTAGATATCACATCAGATGTGATAGGATCTGAAATCAAAAAAATTTAAAATTAAATCTAAGTAGATCTAACATGTATGAGATGCATGACTAGACTAGGAGTAGTTTAATCTATGAATAGTCTTATAGTTTTATATTTTAATATGATTAAAATATAAATTAGATCTAATTTATTCTTTGATTTTTTGATATTATAAATTTTATATTGAGATCAAAAAATACAAAATAAAAATTTAATTTATTCATAAGATTGATCTGCTGCATGCCTAGACTAGTTGTAGAATTATTCTAGTAACTATCTAGAATAGATTTTATATTGAATAGTTCAATTTAAATCTTATTTTTCAGATGTTACATGTGATGTATCAGATCTAAAAGCATGCTAATTAGATCAGATTTTAATACATGAGATGTATGCAAAGCATGTATAAGTTAGATCTGAAATTATATATGTGATATGTAACTTAGATCTAACTAGTTTTATAGTTAAATCAATATTTCTGATTAAGGTATTCCTCATGGCCGTCCGATCATAAGAACAAAATAGGATTTAAGACTCTCTCTTCTCATTTAATGGGGTGTTCTTATGGCGTGTAGGGGTGCTGTGCATTCATCCTTAATCAGAAATCAAAATTTACTTTTCTGCAAAATCCTAGATCTTGAAACCCTAAAATTTATTTACATATTTTATTTATGAACCCAAGACTTAATTAATGAATTAAACTTATGAAATTAAATTAGGTCTAAAATTAAAAATTTTAGATCTAAGTTATTTTCATAAAATTGAGTTTGGGCTTGAGTAGCTCAATTAGGTCTAGCGGTTGATCAAACCGAATCAAAAGTTGGTTAGGTGGGATCATGAAAGCTAATAATTGACCAGCCTAATAGAATTAAGTCTAGGTCGAGGTTGAATCATATTTAGATGTGACTCGATCAAGTTAAAACTTAATTTGGCTCAATGGTTAGAGCCTGGATTATAGACTAACCCAATTGGTTCTGGTTCGATAATTTGGTATCTAAGGTAAGTTGGGCAAATGCGACCGACTGATTTTTAATTGGGAGCTACTTGACTCGAATGCATTCTTGTCAAGTTAATGGCATATCCCTCCCACCGATCTCACTTACCTGGCCATATGTGTCGATTTAGTTCTGATTTGAGGTGGCTAACAATTCGAGCTAACCCATGCCACTAGGTTAGTCATAATTGTTATGACTATGTCAGGTCAAGTTTAATGAGACCTAAATCAAATCTTCCTAAGAAAACATTAAGTCTAAGGTCCTCCACCATTGTGGATGTGCGGACCCTTCTCGGGGTTGATTGTTCTCGGCTGGTTATAGTGGCTTAGTTGCACCGAAAAGATGCAAGCTGAAAGGTTTTAATACAATGGCGGAAGCACGGATTTCAAAGTAATTATTATGAAATCATAAAAATAAAACCTAACTCCAAGATCACCTTATCAGAAATTAAACCATATAATATGCATTAATATCAAATAAAAGATATAGAAACATACCTCTTTTCGCTAAACCCTGATTTGTGCTTAGTTGCCGGCAGCAGTCTATTTGGGTTTCCACCAGGTGCCCATGTGTTCACCCTCCAACGTTGATCCACACAGGGACTCGACCAACCCTCTAGCACTTATTAAAAATACTCTATAATTAAATTCTGATTTATCAAAATTTAAATGCAATTTGGGCAGAACCTCCTTTCTTGGCTTTGCTGTCGCACTGTTGGACCTTTTCTTGCCTTCCTTTCTTGCTCCTTGTCTCTTTAATTTTTATTCCAATTCTCTAAGCCTTTTGGAAGATTTTTTGTCCTTTATCAGGACCTTATCTAGGCTAGAGAGAAAGAATAAAAAAAATTGGACAAGCAGAGCCTCTTGTAAGAAAGAAAGAAGATTTTTCAATCCTCAGACTCCTCGGCGTGCACCCCTATTTATATTGCACGTAAAGATGCAATCCAAAACATCTCACGCCCTCTGACAATTTATCTCACACCTCTTGTCTATTTCACACCCCATAAATTAAGAAATGCCATGTGTACATCAAGTTGGGTTGAAGAGATGCCTTATTTCAGAAAGACTCTTCGATCTTAACTTACGGTGTTCAGATGAGAAGTCACAAAGCTTCTCTTATTGGCACCATCAACCATGCCTTTGGATCTGGAAGGAAGCCCATCCAATGGCCAAGATAAAGGGCCCAACTTGAAGAATGGCGCAAGAGATTAAGGGTGTGGATAAGTTAAAACTTATCTCCCCATTTGAAATTTCAAAGGGGCGCTTCCAAGAGGTGGCGCATGGATTTAATCCTTATCTCTTCTCTTAATTCTTCTATGATGAGTTTAATACTCAGAAGGACTCTTAGGCCCTCCTAAGACATCTAAAAATATTCATAGAATAAAAGTTGGAGAAAAATAGGATAGACCAAGTTAAGGGGCATCATCTCCATCCATGCGCCATGTGACACATGCGCATGGATTTAAATTCTTACCACTTCTCCTAATTTTTCTACGAGAGTTTAATACTCAGAAGGACTCTCAGGCCTCCTAAGTTATCTGAAAATCATTCGTAGAATAAAAGTTATGGAGAAAAAATAGGAAAGACCTTATCTAAAGGTTGCGCCAATCCATCCATGCGCCATGTGGTTCATGCGCATGGATTCAAATCCACATGCCAAGAGAGAGACTCTTAGGTGTGTGGTTCCTAGTTTTTGGCACCCAACAGCAAGCTCAATTAAAACACTTCGACCCACTTAAGATCAAATCCAATTTGGCTCAAATTGGTTCTAAATTAGCCCAAATCAGAACCCAATTCGAATTCGATTGAATCTAAATGCTAGGGTTTGCAACATGTGCTAGCATGTTCAACTTGCAAACATGGTTTAATCAAATTAAACCCTGATCAATTTTTTTGTGTGTGACCCATTGGGTTCCACATCTAGCCAGCAGTGAGTCCAGATGCAATTTAGTCTAATTTGGTTAGAACACAACCCAGCCGATTTAGGTCAAATCAAGCTGAACCGTTTTGATCAATTAGAACAGCTTTTAATTAATGATCAATTAAACTCTTTAATTTGATCAAACTCACAAGACATGATTGATGTCTAGCAACGTATCATGTCTACTGGAAGATATAAAATTTTGATAAAATACCAAAAATACCTTCAGTGGAAAATTACTGTGCATCTTGATCTTACGATCATCCTGCATCCCGAATAAAGTTTGGGTATGGAAAAATGTCAAACCCAATTTTATTTTTTTATATTCATATTTTCTTGATAATGATTTGATTTATGAAACATTAGAAATCATTTCTAATTTTTTCATAATGCTTTGATCAAAGTCTTCCTGAATCATTATTTGATTGAAGCAGATAGGATGCGATCTCCTCTTACTA